>NW_027637368.1:5000-77500 GCF_951216825.1 Electrona antarctica | reverse complement strand
AAACTGAACCCACCAATATGTCCATATCTCCAGAACTGGTGGGTCAAACTGAACCCACCAATATGTCCATATCTCCAGAACTGGTGGGTCAAACTGAACCCACCACTATGTCCATTTGAACTGGTGGGTCAAACTGAACCCACCAATATGTCCATATCTCCAGAACTGGTGGGTCAAACTGAACCCACCAATATGTCCACATCTCCAGAACTGGTGGGTCAAACTGAACCCACCAATATGTCCATATCTCCAGAACTGGTGGGTCAAACTGAACCCACCAATATGTCCATATCTCCAGAACTGGTGGGTCAAACTGAACCCACCAATATGTCCATATCTCCAGAACTGGTGGGTCAAACTGAACCCACCAATATGTCCATATCTCCAGAACTGGTGGGTCAAACTGAACCCACCAATATGTCCATATCTCCAGAACTGGTGGGTCAAACTGAACCCACCAATATGTCCACATCTCCAGAACTGGTGGGTCAAACTGAACCCACCAATATGTCCATATCTCCAGAACTGGTGGGTCAAACTGAACCCACCAATATGTCCACATCTCCAGAACTGGTGGGTCAAACTGAACCCACCAATATGTCCATATCTCCAGAACTGGTGGGTCAAACTGAACCCACCAATATGTCCATATCTCCAGAACTGGTGGGTCAAACTGAACCCACCAATATGTCCATATCTCCAGAACTGGTGGGTCAAACTGAACCCACCAATATGTCCATATCTCCAGAACTGGTGGGTCAAACTGAACCCACCAATATGCCCATATCTCCAGAACTGGTGGGTCAAACTGAACCCACCAATATGTCCATATCTCCAGAACTGGTGGGTCAAACTGAACCCACCAATATGTCCATATCTCCAGAACTGGTGGGTCAAACTGAACCCACCAATATGTCCATATCTCCAGAACTGGTGGGTCAAACTGAACCCACCAATATGTCCATATCTCCAGAACTGGTGGGTCAAACTGAACCCACCAATATGTCCATATCTCCAGAACTGGTGGGTCAAACTGAACCCACCAATATGTCCACATCTCCAGAACTGGTGGGTCAAACTGAACCCACCAATATGTCCACATCTCCAGAACTGGTGGGTCAAACTGAACCCACCAATATGTCCATATCTCCAGAACTGGTGGGTCAAACTGAACCCACCAATATGTCCACATCTCCAGAACTGGTGGGTCAAACTGAACCCACCAATATGTCCATATCTCCAGAACTGGTGGGTCAAACTGAACCCACCAATATGTCCATATCTCCAGAACTGGTGGGTCAAACTGAACCCACCAATATGCCCATATCTCCAGAACTGGTGGGTCAAACTGAACCCACCAATATGTCCATATCTCCAGAACTGGTGGGTCAAACTGAACCCACCAATATGTCCATATCTCCAGAACTGGTGGGTCAAACTGAACCCACCAATATGTCCATATCTCCAGAACTGGTGGGTCAAACTGAACCCACCAATATGTCCATATCTCCAGAACTGGTGGGTCAAACTGAACCCACCAATATGTCCATATCTCCAGAACTGGTGGGTCAAACTGAACCCACCAATATGTCCATTTGAACTGGTGGGTCAAACTGAACCCACCAATATGTCCATTTGAACTGGTGGGTCAAACTGAACCCACCAATATGTCCACATCTCCAGAACTGGTGGGTCAAACTGAACCCACCAATATGTCCACATCTCCAGAACTGGTGGGTCAAACTGAACCCACCAATATGTCCACATCTCCAGAACTGGTGGGTCAAACTGAACCCACCAATATGTCCACATCTCCAGAACTGGTGGGTCAAACTGAACCCACCAATATGTCCACATCTCCAGAACTGGTGGGTCAAACTGAACCCACCAATATGTCCACATCTCCAGAACTGGTGGGTCAAACTGAACCCACCAATATGTCCATATCTCCAGAACTGGTGGGTCAAACTGAACCCACCAATATGTCCATATCTCCAGAACTGGTGGGTCAAACTGAACCCACCAATATGTCCATTTCAAGCTATGATTCCCTGCTTCCATACGACGTGGACAAAAAAGAAACAAAAAAAAATAAAATATGTTTAATGGAGAATTCCATACTAGAAGGCTTTCTTACCTCTATTTGTAGTTGTTACGTCCCCACCAAAGAGGTCCAGGTGTTATTTTGTGCAAAAGCACATTATTGGCTATTTCCCCTAGAGGTCCGCAATTAATTGAATTGAATTGCATTGATTCAATGGGGCATTGGGTTGTTGTGCTAATTTGGCTCATTTCCAACGCTCACAAATATTTGTTTTATATATCCTCTCTTAAAAATGTAAATAGCATCCCAAGCGGCACACTTTACTACTAATTTCAATGGAAATAAGCGAATTAGCACAAAAACCTAACCTCCATTGAGGGCTTATATTAGGGGAAATAGCCAATAATGCACTTTTGCACAAAATAACACCTGGACCTATTTTGGTGGGGACGTAACAACTCCAAATAACACCTGGACCTCTTTGGTGGGGACGTAACAACTCCAAATAACACCTCGACCTCTTTGGTGGGGACGTAACAACTCCAAATAACACCTGGACTTCTTTGGTGGGGACGTAACAACTACAAATAACACCTGGACCTCTTTGGTGGGGACGTAACAACTACAAATAACACCTGGACCTCTTTGGTGGGGACGTAACAACTACAAATAACACCTGGACCTCTTTGGTGGGGACGTAACAACTACAAATAACACCTGGACCTCTTTGGTGGGGACGTAACAACTACAAATAACACCTGGACCTCTTTGGTGGGGACGTAACAACTACAAATAACACCTGGACCTCTTTGGTGGGGACATAACAACTACAAATAACACCTGGACCTCTTTGGTGGGGACGTAAGAACTACAAATAACACCTGGACCTCTTTGGTGGGGACGTAACAACTACAAAAAACACCTGGACCTCTTTGGTGGGAACGTAACAACTCCAAATAACACCTGGACCTCTTTGGTGGGGACGTAACAACTACAAATGACACCTGGACCTCTTTGGTGGGGACGTAACAACTACAAATAACACCTGGACCTCTTTGGTGGGGACGTAACTACAAATAACACCTGGACCTCTTTGGTGGGGACGTAACAACTACAAATAACACCTGGACCTATTTGGTGGGGACGTAACAACTACAAATAACACCTGGACCTTGTTGGTGGGGACGTAACAACTACAAATAACACCTGGACCTCTTTGGTGGGGACGTAACAACTACAAATAACACCTGGACCTCTTTGGTGGGGACGTAACAACTACAAATAACACCTGGACCTCTTTGGTGGGGACTTAACAACTACAAATAACACCTGGACCTCTTTGGTCGGGACGTAACAACTACAAATAACACCTGGACCTCTTTGGTGGGGACGTAACAACTACAAATAACACCTGGACCTCTTTGGTGGGGACATAACAACTACAAATAACACCTGGACCTCTTTGGTGGGGACGTAACAACTACAAATAACACCTGGACCTCTTTGGTGGGGACTTAACAACTACAAATAACACCTGGACCTCTTTGGTCGGGACGTAACAACTACAAATAACACCTGGACCTCTTTGGTGGGGACGTAACAACTACAAATAACACCTGGACCTCTTTGGTGGGGACATAACAACTACAAATAACACCTGGACCTTGTTGGTGGGGACGTAACAACTACAAATAACACCTGGACCTCTTTGGTGGGGACATAACTACAAATAACACCTGGACCTCTTTGGTGGGGACGTAACAACTACAAATAACACCTGGACCTCGTTGGTGGGGACGTAACAACTACAAATAACACCTGGACCTCTTTGGTGGGGACGTAACTACAAATAAAGGTAGGCATATAAAGAATGCATTCTAGCATGGAATTCTCCTTTAATGGTAGACACTGAGCCGCTCTCTGCCTACACACATACACAGGTTAACCCATTCTGGGCGGGAACCCCTGTTGGTGTTTTAAGCATTATGTTATGCTTTAGCTATTGAAAAATAGCAGACCTACAAGATCGTAGCGCGGCACTCGGTGCAGCGCTATGAGCTTGTAGATTTTTTTTTAATCGTTAAAATGTGGCACAAATCTTTGAATATATATCCTTTCACAGCGAACGTTTTTAACTCAAATCTTTGCTTCTGGAACAACAAATTTTCAGATGGGGGTCGGCGGCCAAATACATATAATCTTGGTGGTCCTTGACATGAAAATGTTTGAGACAGAATCAGGGGGGGGGGTTAGGATTTAGAAGGCATTTGTAGAATCGTCCTCAGGTGGAAATGGGTTAAATACGTCTGTATGAGATCATGCTCACGTGGGACCTTCTAGAAGCCTCCTAGAAGACTCCACATCCATCACGACCCACACGGCTTTTCTCTATCAATTACTATTAATGTCATTTCCATGGACACCCCCGCACGGCACACTGCTGCTCCAATGGACCGCTCCATGGACGAGAGCACTGACCCTCTGACCCCCCCCCCAGGAGGAATAATGGACCCACCCAGTGACATCATCACCAGGATGGGGGTGGGGGGGGGGGGCAACGTGAGAGGAAATGATGAGGCCTGAACTGTTTTGCCGACGGGTGTAAACCTTGTACGAAACGGTTCCTTTTGTGTTCATAATTTAAGAGTGCATAAATAGTCGATCTACAAGCTTCCAGCACGCCACTGCGCGACAGGTTGTGAGCTTGTAGGTCAGCCATTTTCACTACTTTTGCCTGACACCTTTTTGTATGATGAAGTAAGGCGTTCATCCAAAGAAAAAACATATACCGAGAGCAATGATACTCATGGTGCATTTCGTTGTTGTCAGGCAAAAATCCTCTTAACACCCGGAGTTCTCCGTCCTATCAAATATAGTAACGTTCGACGCTCAGGACGGAGATAAATAAAGGGATGGAACTTCATTGATAACAGAACAGAGCGCATCGCTCCACAGCCTGGGAGCGCCTGTTGGGCAACATTCGATGTCATTTCTGGTTGGGACATCATCCAAAATGTTCCTCCCCATTTTGCCCGACGAGATCGAAAATCTTAAAACGCTAATAACTCTTGATCTAAAATCAATCCGTCCAATTCTAATCAAAGATTATGTTTTTGACGGCCCATCGCGGTCCAGTCGCTAGTCGTGTTAATCATAGCTCCCGTTGTTGTCGATCACCTTGGGGTGTAGCTACTTCAGCTACTTCAGCTACACATCCGGGATAGCGCCTGGTGCGTCGCTAAATGTGCTCCGTAGCTGCAAATCGCTGGGCCAAAATACCCCCGGGCCGCGCGTTCGTGGTGTTTAACTAAATATTTTAACTTTTTGGTGATTATTTCGTAAATCAACGCTCCACAGCGTTGATTTACAGGGTGATCTACACACTCTACAGGGTGATCTACACACTCTACAGGGTGATCTACACACTCTACAGGTGATCTACACACTCTACAGGGTGATCTACACACTCTACAGGGTGATCTACACACTCTACAGGGTGATCTACACACTCTACAGGGTGATCTACACACTCTACAGGGTGATCTACACACTCTACAGGGTGATCTACACACTCTACAGGGTGATCTACACACTCTACAGGTGATCTACACACTCTACAGGGTGATCTACACACTCTACAGGGTGATCTACACACTCTACAGGTGATCTACACACTCTACAGGGTGATCTACACACTCTACAGGTGATCTACACACTCTACAGGGTGATCTACACACTCTACAGGGTGATCTACACACTCTACAGGTGATCTACACACTCTACAGGGTGATCTACACACTCTACAGGTGATCTACACACTCTACAGGGTGATCTACACACTCTACAGGTGATCTACACACTCTACAGGGTGATCTACACACTCTACAGGGTGATCTACACACTCTACAGGTGATCTACACACTCTACAGGGTGATCTACACACTCTACAGGTGATCTACACACTCTACAGGGTGATCTACACACTCTACAGGGTGATCTACACACTCTACAGGTGATCTACACACTCTACAGGTGATCTACACACTCTACAGGGTGATCTACACACTCTACAGGGTGATCTACACACTCTACAGGGTGATCTACACACTCTACAGGTGATCTACACACTCTACAGGGTGATCTACACACTCTACAGGGTGATCTACACACTCTACAGGGTGATCTACACACTCTACAGGGTGATCTACACACTCTACAGGTGATCTACACACTCTACAGGGTGATCTACACACTCTATAGGGTGATCTACACACTCTACAGGGTGATCTACACACTCTACAGGTGATCTACACACTCTACAGGGTGATCTACACACTCTACAGGGTGATCTACACACTCTACAGGGTGATCTACACACTCTACAGGTGATCTACACACTCTACAGGGTGATCTACACACTCTACAGGGTGATCTACACACTCTACAGGGTGATCTACACACTCTACAGGGTGATCTACACACTCTACAGGGTGATCTACACACTCTACAGGTGATCTACACACTCTACAGGGTGATCTACACACTCTACAGGTGATCTACACACTCTACAGGTGATCTACACACTCTACAGGTGATCTACACACTCTACAGGGTGATCTACACACTCTACAGGGTGATCTACACACTCTACAGGGTGATCTACACACTCTACAGGTGATCTACACACTCTACAGGTGATCTACACACTCTACAGGGTGATCTACACACTCTACAGGGTGATCTACACACTCTACAGGGTGATCTACACTCTACAGGGTGATCTACACACTCTACAGGGTGATCTACACACTCTACAGGGTGATCTACACACTCTACAGGGTGATCTACACACTCTACAGGGTGATCTACACACTCTACAGGTGATCTACACACTCTACAGGTGATCTACACACTCTACAGGTGATCTACACACTCTACAGGGTGATCTACACACTCTACAGGGTGATCTACACACTCTACAGGGTGATCTACACACTCTACAGGTGATCTACACACTCTACAGGTGATCTACACACTCTACAGGGTGATCTACACACTCTACAGGGTGATCTACACACTCTACAGGGTGATCTACACACTCTACAGGGTGATCTACACACTCTACAGGGTGATCTACACACTCTACAGGGTGATCTACACACTCTACAGGGTGATCTACACACTCTACAGGGTGATCTACACACTCTACAGGGTGATCTACACACTCTACAGGGTGATCTACACACTCTACAGGGTGATCTACACACTCTACAGGGTGATCTACACACTCTACAGGGTGATCTACACACTCTACAGGGTGATCTACACACTCTACAGGGTGATCTACACACTCTACAGGGTGATCTACACACTCTACAGGGTGATCTACACACTCTACAGGGTGATCTACACACTCTACAGGGTGATCTACACACTCTACAGGGTGATCTACACACTCTACAGGGTGATCTACACACTCTACAGGGTGATCTACACACTCTACAGGGTGATCTACACACTCTACAGGTGATCTACACACTCTACAGGGTGATCTACACACTCTACAGGTGATCTACACACTCTACAGGTGATCTACACACTCTACAGGTGATCTACACACTCTACAGGGTGATCTACACACTCTACAGGGTGATCTACACACTCTACAGGGTGATCTACACACTCTACAGGTGATCTACACACTCTACAGGGTGATCTACACACTCTACAGGGTGATCTACACACTCTACAGGGTGATCTACACACTCTACAGGGTGATCTACACACTCTACAGGGTGATCTACACACTCTACAGGTGATCTACACACTCTACAGGTGATCTACACACTCTACAGGGTGATCTACACACTCTACAGGGTGATCTACACACTCTACAGGGTGATCTACACACTCTACAGGGTGATCTACACACTCTACAGGTGATCTACACACTCTACAGGTGATCTACACACTCTACAGGGTGATCTACACACTCTACAGGGTGATCTACACACTCTACAGGGTGATCTACACACTCTACAGGGTGATCTACACACTCTACAGGGTGATCTACACACTCTACAGGTGATCTACACACTCTACAGGTGATCTACACACTCTACAGGTGATCTACACACTCTACAGGGTGATCTACACACTCTACAGGGTGATCTACACACTCTACAGGGTGATCTACACACTCTACAGGGTGATCTACACACTCTACAGGTGATCTACACACTCTACAGGGTGATCTACACACTCTACAGGGTGATCTACACACTCTACAGGTGATCTACACACTCTACAGGGTGATCTACACACTCTACAGGGTGATCTACACACTCTACAGGTGATCTACACACTCTACAGGTGATCTACACACTCTACAGGGTGATCTACACACTCTACAGGGTGATCTACACACTCTACAGGTGATCTACACACTCTACAGGGTGATCTACACACTCTACAGGGTGATCTACACACTCTACAGGGTGATCTACACACTCTACAGGGTGATCTACACACTCTACAGGTGATCTACACACTCTACAGGGTGATCTACACACTCTACAGGGTGATCTACACACTCTACAGGTGATCTACACACTCTACAGGGTGATCTACAGACTCTACAGGTGATCTACACACTCTACAGGGTGATCTACACACTCTACAGGGTGATCTACACACTCTACAGGGTGATCTACACACTCTACAGGTGATCTACACACTCTACAGGTGATCTACACACTCTACAGGGTGATCTACACACTCTACAGGGTGATCTACACACTCTACAGGGTGATCTACACACTCTACAGGGTGATCTACACACTCTACAGGTGATCTACACACTCTACAGGGTGATCTACACACTCTACAGGTGATCTACACACTCTACAGGTGATCTACACACTCTACAGGGTGATCTACACACTCTACAGGGTGATCTACACACTCTACAGGGTGATCTACACACTCTACAGGTGATCTACACACTCTACAGGGTGATCTACACACTCTACAGGTGATCTACACACTCTACAGGTGATCTACACACTCTACAGGTGATCTACACACTCTACAGGTGATCTACACACTCTACAGGGTGATCTACACACTCTACAGGTGATCTACACACTCTACAGGTGATCTACACACTCTACAGGTGATCTACACACTCTACAGGGTGATCTACACACTCTACAGGGTGATCTACACACTCTACAGGTGATCTACACACTCTACAGGTGATCTACACACTCTACAGGGTGATCTACAGACTCTACAGGTGATCTACACACTCTACAGGGTGATCTACACACTCTACAGGGTGATCTACACACTCTACAGGGTGATCTACACACTCTACAGGTGATCTACACACTCTACAGGTGATCTACACACTCTACAGGTGATCTACACACTCTACAGGTGATCTACACACTCTACAGGGTGATCTACACACTCTACAGGGTGATCTACACACTCTACAGGGTGATCTACACACTCTACAGGGTGATCTACACACTCTACAGGGTGATCTACACACTCTACAGGGTGATCTACACACTCTACAGGGTGATCTACACACTCTACAGGGTGATCTACACACTCTACAGGGTGATCTACACACTCTACAGGGTGATCTACACACTCTACAGGTGATCTACACACTCTACAGGTGATCTACACACTCTACAGGTGATCTACACACTCTACAGGTGATCTACACACTCTACAGGTGATCTACACACTCTACAGGGTGATCTACACACTCTACAGGGTGATCTACACACTCTACAGGGTGATCTACACACTCTACAGGTGATCTACACACTCTACAGGTGATCTACACACTCTACAGGGTGATCTACACACTCTACAGGGTGATCTACACACTCTACAGGTGATCTACACACTCTACAGGTGATCTACACACTCTACAGGGTGATCTACACACTCTACAGGGTGATCTACACACTCTACAGGTGATCTACACACTCTACAGGTGATCTACACACTCTACAGGGTGATCTACACACTCTACAGGGTGATCTACACACTCTACAGGGTGATCTACACACTCTACAGGTGATCTACACACTCTACAGGGTGATCTACACACTCTACAGGGTGATCTACACACTCTACAGGGTGATCTACACACTCTACAGGGTGATCTACACACTCTACAGGTGATCTACACACTCTACAGGGTGATCTACACACTCTACAGGGTGATCTACACACTCTACAGGGTGATCTACACACTCTACAGGTGATCTACACACTCTACAGGGTGATCTACACACTCTACAGGGTGATCTACTCTACAGGTGATCTACACACTCTACAGGGTGATCTACACACTCTACAGGGTGATCTACACACTCTACAGGGTGATCTACACACTCTACAGGGTGATCTACACACTCTACAGGGTGATCTACACACTCTACAGGGTGATCTACACACTCTACAGGGTGATCTACACACTCTACAGGGTGATCTACACACTCTACAGGGTGATCTACACACTCTACAGGGTGATCTACACACTCTACAGGGTGATCTACACACTCTACAGGTGATCTACACACTCTACAGGGTGATCTACACACTCTACAGGGTGATCTACACACTCTACAGGGTGATCTACACACTCTACAGGGTGATCTACACACTCTACAGGGTGATCTACACACTCTACAGGGTGATCTACACACTCTACAGGGTGATCTACACACTCTACAGGGTGATCTACACACTCTACAGGGTGATCTACACACTCTACAGGGTGATCTACACACTCTACAGGGTGATCTACACACTCTACAGGGTGATCTACACACTCTACAGGGTGATCTACACACTCTACAGGGTGATCTACACACTCTACAGGGTGATCTACACACTCTACAGGGTGATCTACACACTCTACAGGTGATCTACACACTCTACAGGGTGATCTACACACTCTACAGGGTGATCTACACACTCTACAGGTGATCTACACACTCTACAGGTGATCTACACACTCTACAGGTGATCTACACACTCTACAGGTGATCTACACACTCTACATCTACACACTCTACAGGGTGATCTACACACTCTACAGGGTGATCTACACACTCTACAGGGTGATCTACACACTCTACAGGGTGATCTACACACTCTACAGGGTGATCTACACACTCTACAGGGTGATCTACACACTCTACAGGTGATCTACACACTCTACAGGGTGATCTACACACTCTACAGGTGATCTACACACTCTACAGGGTGATCTACACACTCTACAGGTGATCTACACACTCTACAGGGTGATCTACACACTCTACAGGGTGATCTACACACTCTACAGGTGATCTACACACTCTACAGGGTGATCTACACACTCTACAGGGTGATCTACACACTCTACAGGTGATCTACACACTCTACAGGGTGATCTACACACTCTACAGGGTGATCTACACACTCTACAGGGTGATCTACACACTCTACAGGTGATCTACACACTCTACAGGGTGATCTACACACTCTACAGGGTGATCTACACACTCTACAGGTGATCTACACACTCTACAGGGTGATCTACACACTCTACAGGGTGATCTACACACTCTACAGGTGATCTACACACTCTACAGGGTGATCTACACACTCTACAGGGTGATCTACACACTCTACAGGGTGATCTACACACTCTACAGGGTGATCTACACACTCTACAGGGTGATCTACACACTCTACAGGTGATCTACACACTCTACAGGTGATCTACACACTCTACAGGGTGATCTACACACTCTACAGGTGATCTACACACTCTACAGGGTGATCTACACACTCTACAGGGTGATCTACACACTCTACAGGGTGATCTACACACTCTACAGGGTGATCTACACACTCTACAGGGTGATCTACACACTCTACAGGGTGATCTACACACTCTACAGGGTGATCTACACACTCTACAGGTGATCTACACACTCTACAGGTGATCTACACACTCTACAGGGTGATCTACACACTCTACAGGTGATCTACACACTCTACAGGGTGATCTACACACTCTACAGGGTGATCTACACACTCTACAGGGTGATCTACACACTCTACAGGGTGATCTACACACTCTACAGGTGATCTACACACTCTACAGGGTGATCTACACACTCTACAGGGTGATCTACACACTCTACACACTCTACAGGGTGATCTACACACTCTACACACTCTACAGGGTGATCTACACACTCTACAGGGTGATCTACACACTCTACAGGTGATCTACACACTCTACAGGGTGATCTACACACTCTACAGGGTGATCTACACACTCTACAGGGTGATCTACACACTCTACAGGGTGATCTACACACTCTACAGGTGATCTACACACTCTACAGGGTGATCTACACACTCTACAGGGTGATCTACACACTCTACAGGGTGATCTACACACTCTACAGGGTGATCTACACACTCTACAGGGTGATCTACACACTCTACAGGTGATCTACACACTCTACAGGGTGATCTACACACTCTACAGGGTGATCTACACACTCTACAGGTGATCTACACACTCTACAGGGTGATCTACACACTCTACAGGGTGATCTACACACTCTACAGGGTGATCTACACACTCTACAGGGTGATCTACACACTCTACAGGGTGATCTACACACTCTACAGGTGATCTACACACTCTACAGGTGATCTACACACTCTACAGGGTGATCTACACACTCTACAGGTGATCTACACACTCTACAGGGTGATCTACACACTCTACAGGTGATCTACACACTCTACAGGGTGATCTACACACTCTACAGGGTGATCTACACACTCTACAGGGTGATCTACACACTCTACAGGGTGATCTACACACTCTACAGGGTGATCTACACACTCTACAGGTGATCTACACACTCTACAGGGTGATCTACACACTCTACAGGGTGATCTACACACTCTACAGGTGATCTACACACTCTACAGGGTGATCTACACACTCTACAGGGTGATCTACACACTCTACAGGTGATCTACACACTCTACAGGGTGATCTACACACTCTACAGGGTGATCTACACACTCTACAGGTGATCTACACACTCTACAGGGTGATCTACACACTCTACAGGTGATCTACACACTCTACAGGGTGATCTACACACTCTACAGGGTGATCTACACACTCTACAGGGTGATCTACACACTCTACAGGGTGATCTACACACTCTACAGGGTGATCTACACACTCTACAGGTGATCTACACACTCTACAGGGTGATCTACACACTCTACAGGGTGATCTACACACTCTACAGGGTGATCTACACACTCTACAGGTGATCTACACACTCTACAGGGTGATCTACACACTCTACAGGGTGATCTACACACTCTACAGGGTGATCTACACACTCTACAGGGTGATCTACACACTCTACAGGTGATCTACACACTCTACAGGGTGATCTACACACTCTACAGGGTGATCTACACACTCTACAGGGTGATCTACACACTCTACAGGTGATCTACACACTCTACAGGGTGATCTACACACTCTACAGGGTGATCTACACACTCTACAGGGTGATCTACACACTCTACAGGGTGATCTACACACTCTACAGGGTGATCTACACACTCTACAGGGTGATCTACACACTCTACAGGTGATCTACACACTCTATAGGGTGATCTACACACTCTACAGGGTGATCTACACACTCTACAGGGTGATCTACACACTCTACAGGGTGATCTACACACTCTACAGGTGATCTACACACTCTACAGGGTGATCTACACACTCTACAGGTGATCTACACACTCTACAGGGTGATCTACACACTCTACAGGGTGATCTACACACTCTACAGGGTGATCTACACACTCTACAGGGTGATCTACACACTCTACAGGTGATCTACACACTCTACAGGGTGATCTACACACTCTACAGGGTGATCTACACACTCTACAGGTGATCTACACACTCTACAGGGTGATCTACACACTCTACAGGTGATCTACACACTCTACAGGTGATCTACACACTCTACAGGTGATCTACACACTCTACAGGTGATCTACACACTCTACAGGTGATCTACACACTCTACAGGGTGATCTACACACTCTACAGGTGATCTACACACTCTACAGGGTGATCTACACACTCTACAGGGTGATCTACACACTCTACAGGGTGATCTACACACTCTACAGGTGATCTACACACTCTACAGGGTGATCTACACACTCTACAGGTGATCTACACACTCTACAGGGTGATCTACACACTCTACAGGGTGATCTACACACTCTACAGGGTGATCTACACACTCTACAGGTGATCTACACACTCTACAGGGTGATCTACACACTCTACAGGGTGATCTACACACTCTACAGGTGATCTACACACTCTACAGGTGATCTACACACTCTACAGGGTGATCTACACACTCTACAGGGTGATCTACACACTCTACAGGGTGATCTACACACTCTACAGGTGATCTACACACTCTACAGGGTGATCTACACACTCTACAGGGTGATCTACACACTCTACAGGGTGATCTACACACTCTACAGGGTGATCTACACACTCTACAGGGTGATCTACACACTCTACAGGTGATCTACACACTCTACAGGTGATCTACACACTCTACAGGGTGATCTACACACTCTACAGGGTGATCTACACACTCTACAGCGTCAGATGAAAGCATCAAAAGTAGCAACGAATCCTGGTCTCTATACCGCCTCCCCCTGGCCAGCCGGGGGATGGAGGGTGAAAGGAACGGGTCTCTATACCGCCTCCCCCTGGCCAGCCGGGGGATGGAGGGTGAAAAGAACGGGTCTCTATACCGCCTCCCCCTGGCCAGCCGGGGGACGGAGGGTGAAAGGAACGGGTCTCTATACCGCCTCCCCCTGGCCAGCCGGGGGATGGAGGGTGAAAGGAACGGGTCTCTATACCGCCTCCCCCTGGCCAGCCAGGGGATGGAGGGTGAAAGGAACGGGTCTCTATACCGCCTCCCCCTGGCCAGCCGGGGGATGGAGGGTGAAAGGAATGGGTCTCTATACCGCCTCCCCCTGGACAGCCAGGGGATGTAGGGTGAAAGGAACGGGTCTCTATACCGCCTCCCCCTGGCCAGCCAGGGGACGGAGGGTGAAAGGAACGGGTCTCTATACCGCCTCCCTCTGGCCAGCCGGGGGATGGAGGGTGAAAGGTCCTGGTCTCTATACCGCCTCCCCCTGGCCAGCCGGGGGGTGGAGGGTGAAAGGAACGGGTCTCTATACCGCCTCCCCCTGGCCAGCCAGGGGATGGAGGGTGAAAGGAACGGGTCTCTATACCGCCTCCCCCTGGCCAGCCAGGGGATGGAGGGTGAAAGGAACTGGTCTCTATACCGCCTCCCCCTGGCCAGCCAGGGGATGGAGGGTGAAAGGAACGGTCTCTATACCGCCTCCCCCTGGCCAGCCGGGGGATGGAGGGTGAAAGGAACGGGTCTCTATACCGCCTCCCCCTGGCCAGCAGGGGATGGAGGGTGAAAGGAACTGGTCTCTATACCGCCTCCCCCTGGCCAGCCAGGGGATGGAGGGTGAAAGGAACGGGTCTCTATACCGCCTCCCCCTGGCCAGCCGGGGGATGGAGGGTGAAAGGAACTGGTCTCTATACCGCCTCCCCCTGGCCAGCCGGGGGATGGAGGGTGAAAGGAACTGGTCTCTATACCGCCTCCCCCTGGCCAGCAGGGGATGGAGGGTGAAAGGAACTGGTCTCTATACCGCCTCCCCCTGGCCAGCCAGGGGATGGAGGGTGAAAGGAACTGGTCTCTATACCGCCTCCCCCTGGCCAGCCAGGGGATGGAGGGTGAAAGGAACTGGTCTCTATACCGCCTCCCCCTGGCCAGCCGGGGGACGGAGGGTGAAAGGAACTGGTCTCTATACCGCCTCCCCCTGGCCAGCCGGGGGACGGAGGGTGAAAGGAACTGGTCTCTATACCGCCTCCCCCTGGCCAGCCAGGGGATGGAGGGTGAAAGGAACTGGTCTCTATACCGCCTCCCCCTGGCCAGCCAGGGGATGGAGGGTGAAAGGAACTGGTCTCTATACCGCCTCCCCCTGGCCAGCCGGGGGACGGAGGGTGAAAGGAACTGGTCTCTATACCGCCTCCCCCTGGCCAGCTGGGGGACAGAGGGTGAAAGGAACTGGTCTCTATACCGCCTCCCCCTGGACAGCCAGGGGATGAAGGGTGAAAGGAACTGGTCTCTATTCCGCCTCCCCCTGGCCAGCCGGGGGACGGAGGGTGAAAGGAACTGGTCTCTATACCGCCTCCCCCTGGCCAGCCGGGGGATGGAGGGTGAAAGGAACTGGTCTCTATACCGCCTCCCCCTGGCCAGCCGGGGGGTGGAGGGTGAAAGGAACGGGTCTCTATACCGCCTCCCCCTGGCCAGCCAGGGGATGGAGGGTGAAAGGAACGGGTCTCTATACCGCCTCCCCCTGGCCAGCCGGGGGGTGGAGGGTGAAAGGAACGGGTCTCTATACCGCCTCCCCCTGGCCAGCCAGGGGATGGAGGGTGAAAGGAACGGGTCTCTATACCGCCTCCCCCTGGCCAGCCAGGGGATGGAGGGTGAAAGGAACTGGTCTCTATACCGCCTCCCCCTGGCCAGCCGGGGGGTGGAGGGTGAAAGGAACGGGTCTCTATACCGCCTCCCCCTGGCCAGCCAGGGGATGGAGGGTGAAAGGAACGGGTCTCTATACCGCCTCCCCCTGGCCAGCCGGGGGATGGACGGTGAAAGGAACTGATGGAGGGGAAAGGAACTCGTTAGAATCGAGCGATACGTCCAACCAGGGAAACTCCCCCCTGTCAGGTGTAAAGGAGCAACCTGGACACTCATGCATGAAGGAAGCATGAGTTCAAGTCCGTTGCTCTCCCCAGGTTGGCGGAGGGTGTGTAGAGCCCAGGATCACATTAGATAATTGACACAGGGGTGAAAAATGGGTTACAAAGTCGTGGGATTAAAAAAAATAAAAAAGTAGCAGATCTACAAGCTCAAAGCGCGGCACGAAGTGACGCGCTTTGAGCTTGTAGATCTGCTACTTTAGAATTTGAATCCTGAGAACAATCAGGTTTGGACATACGGGGATTCCACCCCACGGAGAGGATTCTCTGCGGTAATGATAGTCTAATGAAATCCTGCTTAATACTACTATTATCTCTGCTAACATAATGACCCCCCCGAGGCAGTGCGCTGTGAGTAATGCCGTGTTCTCTTATCTGAGCCCCACCGCGGTTTACGGGAAACCGGGCCCCGCTGTCATCATCAGGCCCAACTCAGATGGAGCTTTAGATTAAAAAAAAACCCGGTCCGGCATCTCGCATGCAGAGCAGGAGCCAGTGGAGAAAGAAGCTGTTGCATTCTTCTGGAGAACAACATTTATACAAATCTACTTACTGTAATTCCCCAGAAGAGAAGTGAGTAATGGAGAGCTGTTATACAGCGTAGCAGTCCCGCCCCCTCATGTTCCTCATAGACTTTTCAAAAGTATTCATTTAAAGACGTTTACGCTGCGGACAAAGCCAACTGGAGTTGTGACAAATCATGACAATGAACACAATGTTTTGGGCCTGAAAGAAAGGCAGGTTACAACACTTTTTGTTTTGTTTTTCTTCTTACAAATTATTTGTTCGGCCCAAAACATTGTGTTTGTTGTCATGAGTTGTCACAACTCGAGTTGTCTTTGTCCGCGGCGTAAACGTCTTTAAAGAAATACTTTTTGAAACGTCTGAGGAAAATGAACGGGGAATTATTTTCCGGGTCTCTCGTCGTCATGAAAGGGGGCGGGTCTGCGGTGCTCTATACAAGGAGGCAAAAGGCCGGAAATCGAGGAGACGATCTTGTCATTTTCAAATGATCGGATCCTGAGCAAAAAAAAAGAAAACGTGATCGGGACATCCCGATGCTATAGATCAATATTATATCCATATCAGGACTGGGTATTGTCTGTGATTTTGGACAGTGTACTATCGTGATATGGCATAAGTGTTCTATAAAAACAAATCGGGAAAAATTGGCAGATACTCAAAATTAAATAATCGGACAAAGCACAACAGACGTGATCAGGGCATCAATAACATGAACCTCTATATTCTGGGGTGTATATTCGGCAAAATCTAGCAGATCTACACCGTCACAATGCGTCAGAACGCAGCGCAACGCGGTGTATCTACACCGTCACAATGCGTCAGAACGCAGCGCAACGCGGTGTATCTACACCGTCACAATGCGTCAGAACGCAGCGCAACGCGGTGTATCTACACCGTCACAATGCGTCAGAACGCAGCGCAACGCGGTGTATCTACACCGTCACAATGTGTCAGAACGCAGCGCAACGCGGTGTATCCGTCACAATGCGTCAGAACGCAGCGCAACGCGGTGTATCTACACCGTCACAATGCGTCAGAACGCAGCGCAACGCGGTGTATCTACACCGTCACAATGCGTCAGAACGCAGCGCAACGCGGTGTATCCGTCACAATGCGTCAGAACGCAGCGCAACGCGGTGTATCCGTCACAATGCGTCAGAACGCAGCGCAACGCGGTGTATCCGTCACAATGCGTCAGAACGCAGCGCAACGCGGTGTATCTACACCGTCACAATGTGTCAGAACGCAGCGCAACGCGGTGTATCCGTCACAATGCGTCAGAACGCAGCGCAATGCGGTGTATCCGTCACAATGCGTCAGAACGCAGCGCAACGCGGTGTATCTACACCGTCACAATGCGTCAGAACGCAGCGCAACGCGGTGTATCTACACCGTCACAATGCGTCAGAACGCAGCGCAACGAGGTGTATCTACACCGTCACAATGCGTCAGAACGCAGCGCAACGCGGTGTATATACACCGTCACAATGCGTCAGAACGCAGCGCAACGCGGTGTATCTACACCGTCACAATGTGTCAGAACGCAGCGCAACGAGGTGTATCTACACCGTCACAATGCGTCAGAACGCAGCGCAACGCGGTGTATCCGTCACAATGCGTCAGAACGCAGCGCAACGCGGTGTATCTACACCGTCACAATGTGTCAGAACGCAGCGCAACGAGGTGTATCTACACCGTCACAATGCGTCAGAACGCAGCGCAACGCGGTGTATCCGTCACAATGCGTCAGAACGCAGCGCAACGCGGTGTATCTACACCGTCACAATGTGTCAGAACGCAGCGCAACGAGGTGTATCCGTCACAATGCGTCAGAACGCAGCGCAACGCGGTGTATCCGTCACAATGCGTCAGAACGCAGCGCAACGCGGTGTATCTACACCGTCACAATGCGTCAGAACGCAGCACAACGCGGTGTATCTACACCGTCACAATGCGTCAGAACGCAGCGCAACGCGGTGTATCTACACCGTCACAATGCGTCAGAACGCAGCGCAACGCGGTGTATCTACACCGTCACAATGCGTCAGAACGCAGCGCAACGCGGTGTATCTACACCGTCACAATGCGTCAGAACGCAGCGCAACGAGGTGTATCTACACCGTCACAATGCGTCAGAACGCAGCGCAACGCGGTGTATCTACACCGTCACAATGTGTCAGAACGCAGCGCAACGCGGTGTATCCGTCACAATGCGTCAGAACGCAGCGCAACGCGGTGTATCCGTCACAATGCGTCAGAACGCAGCGCAACGCGGTGTATCTACACCGTCACAATGCGTCAGAACGCAGCGCAACGCGGTGTATCTACACCGTCACAATGCGTCAGAACGCAGCAACGCGGTGTATCTACACCGTCACAATGCGTCAGAACGCAGCGCAACGCGGTGTATCTACACCGTCACAATGCGTCAGAACGCAGCGCAACGCGGTGTATCTACACCGTCACAATGCGTCAGAACGCAGCGCAACGCGGTGTATCTACACCGTCACAATGCGTCAGAACGCAGCAACGCGGTGTATCTACACCGTCACAATGCGTCAGAACGCAGCGCAACGCGGTGTATCTACACCGTCACAATGCGTCAGAACGCAGCGCAACGAGGTGTATCTACACCGTCACAATGCGTCAGAACGCAGCGCAACGCGGTGTATATACACCGTCACAATGCGTCAGAACGCAGCGCAACGCGGTGTATCTACACCGTCACAATGTGTCAGAACGCAGCGCAACGAGGTGTATCTACACCGTCACAATGCGTCAGAACGCAGCGCAACGCGGTGTATCTACACCGTCACAATGTGTCAGAACGCAGCGCAACGAGGTGTATCCGTCACAATGCGTCAGAACGCAGCGCAACGCGGTGTATCCGTCACAATGCGTCAGAACGCAGCGCAACGCGGTGTATCTACACCGTCACAATGCGTCAGAACGCAGCACAACGCGGTGTATCTACACCGTCACAATGCGTCAGAACGCAGCGCAACGCGGTGTATCTACACCGTCACAATGCGTCAGAACGCAGCGCAACGCGGTGTATCTACACCGTCACAATGCGTCAGAACGCAGCGCAACGCGGTGTATCTACACCGTCACAATGCGTCAGAACGCAGCGCAACGCGGTGTATCTACACCGTCACAATGTGTCAGAACGCAGCGCAACGCGGTGTATCTACACCGTCACAATGTGTCAGAACGCAGCGCAACGCGGTGTATCTACACCGTCACAATGTGTCAGAACGCAGCGCAACGCGGTGTATCCGTCACAATGCGTCAGAACGCAGCGCAACGCGGTGTATCCGTCACAATGCGTCAGAACGCAGCGCAACGCGGTGTATCTACACCGTCACAATGCGTCAGAACGCAGCGCAACGCGGTGTATCTACACCGTCACAATGCGTCAGAACGCAGCAACGCGGTGTATCTACACCGTCACAATGCGTCAGAACGCAGCGCAACGCGGTGTATCTACACCGTCACAATGCGTCAGAACGCAGCGCAACGCGGTGTATCTACACCGTCACAATGCGTCAGAACGCAGCGCAACGCGGTGTATCTACACCGTCACAATGCGTCAGAACGCAGCAACGCGGTGTATCTACACCGTCACAATGCGTCAGAACGCAGCGCAACGCGGTGTATCCGTCACAATGCGTCAGAACGCAGCGCAACGCGGTGTATCCGTCACAATGCGTCAGAACGCAGCGCAACGCGGTGTATCTACACCGTCACAATGCGTCAGAACGCAGCGCAACGCGGTGTATCTACACCGTCACAATGCGTCAGAACGCAGCAACGCGGTGTATCTACACCGTCACAATGCGTCAGAACGCAGCGCAACGCGGTGTATCTACACCGTCACAATGCGTCAGAACGCAGCGCAACGCGGTGTATCCGTCACAATGCGTCAGAACGCAGCGCAACGCGGTGTATCCGTCACAATGCGTCAGAACGCAGCGCAACGCGGTGTATCTACACCGTCACAATGTGTCAGAACGCAGCGCAACGCGGTGTATCCGTCACAATGCGTCAGAACGCAGCGCAACGCGGTGTATCCGTCACAATGCGTCAGAACGCAGCGCAACGCGGTGTATCTACACCGTCACAATGCGTCAGAACGCAGCGCAACGCGGTGTATCCGTCACAATGTGTCAGAACGCAGCGCAACGCGGTGTATCTACACCGTCACAATGCGTCAGAACGCAGCGCAACGCGGTGTATCTACACCGTCACAATGCGTCAGAACGCAGCGCAACGCGGTGTATCTACACCGTCACAATGCGTCAGAACGCAGCGCAACGCGGTGTATCCGTCACAATGCGTCAGAACGCAGCGCAACGCGGTGTATCCGTCACAATGTGTCAGAACGCAGCGCAACGCGGTGTATCCGTCACAATGTGTCAGAACGCAGCGCAACGCGGTGTATCCGTCACAATGCGCCAGAACGCAGTGCAGCGCGGTGTATCCGTTTGTTTATATATAAACAAAACAAAAGGATAGCAGATCTATAAACAAAACAAAAGGATAGCAGATCTATAAACAAAACAAAAGGATAGCAGATCTATAAACAACAATGCGCCGATTCGCACAGTGCTTCGGAGCTTGCAGATCTGATCAGCAATCAGAACATCTGATCTGACATTGCTGCAGGATAGCGTCAGAACGCAGCGCAACGCGGTGTATCCGTCACAATGCGTCAGAACGCAGCGCAACGCGGTGTATCCGTCACAATGCGTCAGAACGCAGCGCAACGCGGTGTATCCGTCACAATGCGTCAGAACGCAGCGCAACGCGGTGTATCCGTCACAATGCGTCAGAACGCAGCGCAACGCGGTGTATCTACACCGTCACAATGTGTCAGAACGCAGCGCAACGCGGTGTATCCGTCACAATGCGTCAGAACGCAGCGCAACGCGGTGTATCCGTCACAATGCGTCAGAACGCAGCGCAACGCGGTGTATCTACACCGTCACAATGCGTCAGAACGCAGCGCAACGCGGTGTATCCGTCACAATGTGTCAGAACGCAGCGCAACGCGGTGTATCTACACCGTCACAATGCGTCAGAACGCAGCGCAACGCGGTGTATCTACACCGTCACAATGCGTCAGAACGCAGCGCAACGCGGTGTATCTACACCGTCACAATGCGTCAGAACGCAGCGCAACGCGGTGTATCCGTCACAATGCGTCAGAACGCAGCGCAACGCGGTGTATCCGTCACAATGCGTCAGAACGCAGCGCAACGCGGTGTATCCGTCACAATGTGTCAGAACGCAGCGCAACGCGGTGTATCCGTCACAATGCGCCAGAACGCAGTGCAGCGCGGTGTATCCGTCACAACGCGGTGTATCTACACGTAGGTTTTAACTTGAGTATAGCCTATATCGTCTCTGTCGAGTGGTTACTTTTCAGGATTCAAAAATAGCAAAAGGAGCAGATCTATAAACATAAAGGATAGCAGATCTATAAACATAAAGGATAGCAGATCTATAAACATAAAGGATAGCAGATCTATAAACATAAAGGATAGCAGATCTATAAACATAAAGGATAGCAGATCTATAAACAAAACAAAAGGATAGCAGATCTATAAACATAAAGGATAGCAGATCTATAAACATAAAGGATAGCAGATCTATAAACATAAAGGATAGCAGATCTATAAACAAAACAAAAGGATAGCAGATCTATAAACATAAAGGATAGCAGATCTATAAACATAAAGGATAGCAGATCTATAAACATAAAGGATAGCAGATCTATAAACATAAAGGATAGCAGATCTATAAACATAAAGGATAGCAGATCTATAAACAAAACAAAAGGATAGCAGATCTATAAACATAAAGGATAGCAGATCTATAAACATAAAGGATAGCAGATCTATAAACATAAAGGATAGCAGATCTATAAACATAAAGGATAGCAGATCTATAAACATAAAGGATAGCAGATTTATAAACATAAAGGATAGCAGATCTATAAACATAAAGGATAGCAGATCTATAAACAAAACAAAAGGATAGCAGATCTATAAACATAAAGGATAGCAGATCTATAAACATAAAGGATAGCAGATCTATAAACATAAAGGATAGCAGATCTATAAACATAAAGGATAGCAGATCTATAAACATAAAGGATAGCAGATCTATAAACATAAAGGATAGCAGATCTATAAACATAAAGGATAGCAGATCTATAAACAAAACAAAAGGATAGCAGATCTATAAACAAAACAAAAGGATAGCAGATCTATAAACAAAACAAAAGGATAGCAGATCTATAAACAAAACAAAAGGATAGCAGATCTATAAACAACAATGCGCCGATTCGCACAGTGCTTCGGAGCTTGCAGATCTGATCAGCAATCAGAACATCTGATCTGACATTGCTGCAAGAACACTAGCCTTCTATAATAACGTGTACAGTGTGACAGTTGTATTGAAATTATAGCTGTCATACATTTACACCGATTGCTCCATCACCTCCTCTTATGCTGTGTAATGTGTTGGCATGCTCTGAATGAAGAAATAACACTAATACTCATCTTAACCATGTTTATTAAAACGAAAAGAAAATAATAACAGATTGCCCCAGCACCTTCCTCTTACCACTGATGATCATGTCCAGTGCACGTAAGAATTAAGCAATATCGGAAAGTTAACCAAACGTTTGGCTAAACCCGTCGACGGCGGCTGTTTGCTTAACGATTTTGACAGCTACGGCGATTGCGTCATAGCCGCCGTACTTCCGCCTAGCGGAGCCGTCCTGAAAACAGTCGTTGCTTAAAGTCCCTCTTGACTCGTCTCGAGTGCACATTTTCATGTACTCTGTCTCGTCTCTGTCTCGCCCTTCATTTGACTTGGACTTGACTCGGTCTCTGACCACTGAAGGACTCAGGACTCCTCCCCCACCGAGTCCACTCAAGTCACTACAATGCAATGAAATAAATGTATTATTATGCCCACATTATGAGGAGTCCATTCACATTAACATAAGAGAGCTGTCTGGCGCTTATAGACAGATATCTTGTTAAGTGACAGAGTGCAGCTGCTCTCGCAGTGTTTTCTGTACCTATAAAATGAATCTGGTCTTGGTCTCGACTACCGTCGTCCTCTGTCTCGACCTCCCTCAGACTCGGTCTTGACTCGGACTTAACCCCCACCACCCCCCCTCCGGACGTGACCCTGACTCGGGCTGGCTGTAGGTGGACTCGACTACACTAGTTTCTAGATACAAAGGTTGAAAAGGGTTTGTTTCCCATGAAGAACGATCATCATATTGGCTCCTACAGTCCAATAGGTCAACGTCTCTGATCTGACAGGAGCTCATTTTCTAATGTCAGCGACGGTCCACTGTAGAGACATGGTCCACTGTACGGTCCACTGTAGAGACATGGTCCACTGTACGGTCCACTGTAGAGACATGGTCCACTGTACGGTCCACTGTAGAGACATGGTCCACTGTACGGTCCACTGTAGAGACATGGAGACGGTCCACTGTAGAGACATGGTCCACTGTACGGTCCACTGTAGAGACATGGAAACGGTCCACTGTAGAGACATGGTCCACTGTACGGTCCACTGTAGAGACATGGTCCACTGTACGGTCCACTGTAGAGACATGGTCCACTGTACGGTCCACTGTAGAGACATGGTCCACTGTACGGTCCACTGTAGAGACATGGTCCACTGTACGGTCCACTGTAGAGACATGGTCCACTGTACGGTCCACTGTAGAGACATGGTCCACTGTACGGTCCACTGTAGAGACATGGAAACGGTCCACTGTAGAGACATGGTCCACTGTACGGTCCACTGTAGAGACATGGTCCACTGTACGGTCCACTGTAGAGACATGGTCCACTGTACGGTCCACTGTAGAGACATGGAAACGGTCCACTGTAGAGACATGGAAACGGTCCACTGTAGAGACATGGTCCACTGTACGGTCCACTGTAGAGACATGGAAACGGTCCACTGTAGAGACATGGTCCACTGTACGGTCCACTGTAGAGACATGGTCCACTGTACGGTCCACTGTAGAGACATGGAAACGGTCCACTGTAGAGACATGGAAACGGTCCACTGTAGAGACATGGAAACGACGGTCCACTGTAGAGACATGGAAATGACGGTCCACTGTAGAGACATGGAAATGACGGTCCACTGTAGAGACATGGTCCACTGTACGGTCCACTGTAGAGACATGGAAACGGTCCACTGTAGAGACATGGAAACGACGGTCCACTGTAGAGACATGGTCCACTGTACGGTCCACTGTAGAGACATGGTCCACTGTAGAGACATGGTCCACTGTACGGTCCACTGTAGAGACGGTCCACTGTAGAGACATGGTCCACTGTAGAGACATGGAAACGGTCCACTGTAGAGACGGTCCACTGTAGAGACATGGAAACGACGGTCCACTGTAGAGACGGTCCACTGTAGAGACATGGAAACGACGGTCCACTGTAGAGACGGTCCACTGTAGAGACATGGAAACGACGGTCCACTGTAGAGACATGGAAACGACGGTCCACTGTAGAGACATGGAGACGGTCCACTGTAGAGACATGTCCACTGTAGAGACATGGAAACGACGGTCCACTGTAGAGACGGTCCACTGTAGAGACATGGAAACGGTCCACTGTAGAGACATGGAAACGGTCCACTGTAGAGACATGGTCCACTGTACGGTCCACTGTAGAGACATGGTCCACTGTACGGTCCACTGTAGAGACATGGAAACGGTCCACTGTAGAGACATGGTCCACTGTACGGTCCACTGTAGAGACATGGAAACGGTCCACTGTAGAGACATGGTCCACTGTACGGTACACTGTAGAGACATGGTCCACTGTACGGTCCACTGTAGAGACATGGTCCACTGTACGGTCCACTGTAGAGACGGTCCACTGTAGAGACATGGTCCACTGTAGAGACATGGAAACGGTCCACTGTAGAGACGGTCCACTGTAGAGACATGGAAACGACGGTCCACTGTAGAGACGGTCCACTGTAGAGACATGGAAACAACGGTCCACTGTAGAGACATGGAAACGACGGTCCACTGTAGAGACATGGAGACGGTCCACTGTAGAGACATGTCCACTGTAGAGACATGGAAACGACGGTCCACTGTAGAGACATGTCCACTGTAGAGACATGGAAACGACGGTCCACTGTAGAGACGGTCCACTGTAGAGACATGGAAACGACGGTCCACTGTAGAGACATGGTCCACTGTACGGTCCACTGTAGAGACATGGAAACGGTCCACTGTAGAGACATGGTCCACTGTACGGTCCACTGTAGAGACATGGTCCACTGTACGGTCCACTGTAGAGACATGGAAACGGTCCACTGTAGAGACATGGTCCACTGTACGGTCCACTGTAGAGACATGGAAACGGTCCACTGTAGAGACATGGTCCACTGTACGGTCCACTGTAGAGACAAGGTCCACTGTACGGTCCACTGTAGAGACATGGTCCACTGTAGAGACATGGTCCACTGTACGGTCCACTGTAGAGACATGGTCCACTGTAGAGACATGGAAACGGTCCACTGTAGAGACGGTCCACTGTAGAGACATGGAAACGACGGTCCACTGTAGAGACGGTCCACTGTAGAGACATGGAAACGACGGTCCACTGTAGAGATGGTCCACTGTAGAGACATGGAAACAACGGTCCACTGTAGAGACATGGAAACGACGGTCCACTGTAGAGACATGGAGACGGTCCACTGTAGAGACATGTCCACTGTAGAGACATGGAAACGACGGTCCACTGTAGAGACATGTCCACTGTAGAGACATGGAAACGACGGTCCACTGTAGAGACGGTCCACTGTAGAGACATGGAAACGACGGTCCACTGTAGAGACATGGAGACGGTCCACTGTAGAGACATGGAAACGACGGTCCACTGTAGAGACATGGAGACGGTCCACTGTAGAGACATGGAAACGACGGTCCACTGTAGAGACATGGAAATGACGGTCCACTGTAGAGACATGGAAACGACGGTCCACTGTAGAGACATGGAAACGACGGTCCACTGTAGAGACATGGAAACGACGGTCCACTGTAGAGACATGGAAACGACGGTCCACTGTAGAGACATGGAAACGACGGTCCACTGTAGAGACATGGAAACGACGGTCCACTGTAGAGACATGGAGACGACGGTCCACTGTAGAGACATGGTCCACTGTACGGTCCACTGTAGAGACATGGTCCACTGTACGGTCCACTGTAGAGACATGGAAACGGTCCACTGTAGAGACATGGAAACCGGTCCACTGTAGAGACATGGAAACGACGGTCCACTGTAGAGACATGGAAACGACGGTCCACTGTAGAGACATGGAGACGACGGTCCACTGTAGAGACATGGAAACCGGTCCACTGTAGAGACATGGAAACGACGGTCCACTGTAGAGACATGGAAACGACGGTCCACTGTAGAGACATGGAGACGACGGTCCACTGTAGAGACATGGAGACGACGGTCCACTGTAGAGACATGGAAACGACGGTCCACTGTAGAGACATGGAGACGGTCCACTGTAGAGACGGTCCACTGTAGAGACATGGAGACGGTCCACTGTAGAGACATGGAAACGACGGTCCACTGTAGAGACATGGAGACGGTCCACTGTAGAGACATGGAAACGACGGTCCACTGTAGAGACGGTCCACTGTAGAGACATGGAAACGACGGTCCACTGTAGAGACATGGAGACGGTCCACTGTAGAGACGGTCCACTGTAGAGACATGGAAACGACGGTCCACTGTAGAGACATGGAAACGACGGTCCACTGTAGAGACATGGAAACGACGGTCCACTGTAGAGACATGGAAACGACGGTCCACTGTAGAGACATGGAAACGACGGTCCACTGTAGAGACGGTCCACTGTAGAGACATGGAAACGACGGTCCACTGTAGAGACATGGAAACGACGGTCCACTGTAGAGACATGGAGACGGTCCACTGTAGAGATATGGAAACGACGGTCCACTGTAGAGACATGGAAACGACGGTCCACTGTAGAGACATGGAAACGACGGTCCACTGTAGAGACATGGAAACCCAAAACATGTGTTCCAAAATTAAATGTGTTCCAAAATAAAACAAAAGGAACAGGCACACAGAATAAGTGTTTTGTCTTCATGTGTGTGTGTGTGTGTGTGTGTGTGTGTGTGTGTGTGTGTGTGTGTGTGTGTGTGTGTGTGTGTGTGTGTGTGTGTGTGTGTGTGTGTGTGTGTGTGTGTTTTGTCTTCATGTGTGTGTGCAATAAATATGTCTGAATCCCTCCATCATGCCAGCTTTTTTCTTCCCCAACAGTTGCAGCAACGGTCTGGACAGCAGATCACATCTTGTAATGTTCAGTCCGTGGCTTGACTTATCGTGTTGTAATTTGTACAACACCCATGCAGACCAAGACTACAGAAACCTTAAGATTTAGAAGACAAACAGTCTCCACACAGAAAGGCAAAAGGGCCTTTCTGTGTGGACTTTGCATGTTCTCCCCGTGTCCCCTATAGGGTAGGTACCCTCACATGTTCTCCCCGTGTCCCCCTAGGGTAGGTACCCTCACATGTTCTCCCCATGTCCCCTAGGGTAGGTACCCTCACATGTTCTCCCCATGTCCCCTGGGTAGGTACCCTCACATGTTCTCCCCGTGTCCCCTGGGTAGGTACCCTCACATGTTCTCCCCGTGTCCCCTAGGGTAGGTACCCTCACATGTTCTCCCCGTGTCCCCCTAGGGTAGGTACCCTCACATGTTCTCCCCGTGTCCCCCTAGGGTAGGTACCCTCACATGTTCTCCCCGTGTCCCCCTAGGGTAGGTACCCTCACATGTTCTCCCCGTGTCCCCTAGGGTAGGTACCCTCACATGTTCTCCCGTGTCCCCCTAGGGTAGGTACCCTCACATGTTCTCCCCGTGTCCCCCTAGGGTAGGTACCCTCACATGTTCTCCCCGTGTCCCCTAGGGTAGGTACCCTCACATGTTCTCCCCGTGTCCCCTAGGGTAGGTACCCTCACATGTTCTCCCCGTGTCCCCTAGGGTAGGTATCCTCACATGTTCTCCCCGTGTCCCCTAGGGTAGGTACCCTCACATGTTCTCCCCGTGTCCCCTAGGGTAGGTACCCTCACATGTTCTCCCCGTGTCCCCTAGGGTAGGTACCCTCACATGTTCTCCCCGTGTCCCCTAGGGTAGGTACCCTCACATGTTCTCCCCGTGTCCCCTAGGGTAGGTACCCTCACATGTTCTCCCTGTGTCCCCTAGGGTAGGTACCCTCACATGTTCTCCCCGTGTCCCCTAGGGTAGGTACCCTCACATGTTCTCCCCGTGTCCCCTATAGGGTAGGTACCCTCACATGTTCTCCCCGTGTCCCCTATAGGGTAGGTACCCTCACATGTTCTCCCCGTGTCCCCTAGGGTAGGTACCCTCACATGTTCTCCCCGTGTCCCCCTAGGGTAGCTACCCTCACATGTTCTCCCCGTGTCCCCTGGGTAGGTACCCTCACATGTTCTCCCCGTGTCCCCTAGGGTAGGTACCCTCACATGTTCTCCCCGTGTCCCCTATAGGGTAGGTACCCTCACATGTTCTCCCCGTGTCCCCTATAGGGTAGGTACCCTCACATGTTCTCCCCGGCCTAGGGTAGGTACACTCACAAAAACAAACATGCAGTAATCCTGGTCACTATAGTGCCTCCCCCTGGCCAGCCGGGGCGCCTGATGGAGGGGAAAGGAACTGGTCGGAATAACATGTTCCTTGCACACGCAACGTCCAACCAGGGAAACTTGGACTCAACTTGGACTCCTCATGCATTGAAGGAAGCATGAGGTCAGTCCGCTGCTCTCCCCAGGTTGGCAGAGGGAGTGTATAGCGCCCAGGATTACATTAGATAATTGACACTGCATGGGTGAAAAAAATGGGTTACAGAAATCATGGGATTAAAAAAATGAAAAAAGAAAGGTCCAGATGTTTTAGCTCCACTAGCGACATGGGGTTCATTTGGTTTATTTTCTTAACCATTTATACAGTAATACTTCCTTTCTTATTTTAAATTGTGAAACTCTAAAACCGTGATATTATCAAAACATCAATATCAATCGTATCAAGACAATATTACATTTCCCCCGAAAAGGTATTTTAAATCAGTGTGGAAGCCATGTGTGTGTGTGTGTGTGTGTGTGTGTGTGTGTGTGTGTGTGTGTGTGTGTGTGTAGTCTCTTTCAGGTGGCTAATTTGCCTATGTTATCGCTGCACGTTTTGGTGCGACAGGATTTGGGCTGGCAGTGAAACCCGACACCCTCCCACCCGAGAGAGAGAGAGAGAGAAAGAGAGAGAGAGAGAGACAGAGAGAGAGAGAGAGATACTTTTCCCAAAACTCCGGGCTGATTTCTTTACGAGGTGCCGTACACGCTAAGTGGGCCTGCACACGCACGCACGCACGCACGCACGCACGCACGCACGCACGCACACACACACACACACACACACACACACACACACACACACACAGGGGAGTCTGCACAACCCTGACATTGAACAAGCCGAGGGAAGCCCTCGACCACTTAAAATGTACTCCCAGCAATTATACCACGATATGCTCTGTATACGAGACAGGAAGCTGTGGCTTATCATCACATTAAACACACTCAGAGAGAGGGAGCGAGAGAGAGAGAGAGACTGAGAGTGAGAGGGAGAGAGAGAGAGAGAGCGAGAGAGAGAGAGAGACTGAGAGTGAGAGGGAGAGAGAGAGAGAGAGTGAGAGAGAGATGAGAGAGAGTGAGAGAGAGAGAGAGAGAGAGAGAGAGAGAGAGTGAGAGAGAGAGTGAGAGAGAGAGAGAGAGAGAGAGAGAGAGAGAGAGAGAGAGAGAGAGAGAGAGAGAGGGAGAGAGAGAGAGAGAGTGAGAGAGAGAGAGAGAGAGAGAGAGAGAGGGAGGGAGAGAGAGAGGGAGAGAGAGAGGGAGAGAGTGAGAGAGAGAGAGAGAGAGAGAGAGAGAGGGAGAGAGAGAGAGAGAGTGAGAGAGAGAGAGAGAGAGAGAGGGAGGGAGAGAGAGAGGAGAGAGAGAGAGAGAGAGAGAGAGTGTGACTGAAGAGGACAGAAGTTGACCTTTGAACCCGTGTAAGGGTTATTTATGTGAAGGAGGTGCGGGGTCGCGGCGGGGTCGCGGCGGGAGGCTGACGTGCGGCGTTGACACGTCGGGGCTAATTGGCGTCTGACACACAGCGGTGTGGTTTCAGTCAGCGACGTGCACAGAGTGTCAGAGGGGCAGGGGCTGAAATCCCGTAGAGGGAACTTTGGGACAAAAACAGCGAAAATAGCAGATCTACAAGCTCACAACGTGTCGCGCTGGGACGCGTTGAGAGCTTGAAACCCAGCACTAATTAATGGCTCTAGGTGGACTCGACCACAACACACTAGTTTCTAGCCCATTCAGTACGGGAACCCCTTTTGGTGTTTTAAGCGTTGTGTTATACTTTAGCGATTGAAAAATAGCAGATGTACAAGCTCACCGGGGGCCACGCTACGAGCTTGTAGATCTGCAAAATCTTGGCACAAAACTTTGAATATTCTTTCAGAGCGAGGATTTTTAACTCAAATCTTTGAATATATATTCTTTCAGAGCGAGCATTTTTAACTCATATCTTTGCTTCTGGGAGGGGGTCCCTGGAACAACATATTTTCAGATGGGGGTCGTCAGCCAATTACATAATAGTTTTTGGGGTCCTTGACATGAACATGTTTGCGGTGTAACGACATGGATTTACAAAGCAATTCTCCTGAATGCTATAACCCTAATTCCGGCCTGGCATGGAAAGGATGGAGTTCCATTTGCATTTCTTCCACCATGTAGTAAATGCTACATTCGTGGTCTGGAAAGGGCGGTTGTTTTACACATAGATATATATGAAAGCTAGATGGCTCACCCGCGCTCTGGCCAATGGAGAGCGACGTCGCTACGTGGCGGCCATCTTACCTCGGAGCAGCATAACATTGTGTCTATGGGGCATGTACTTTTAAATAACCACAACTTGCTCAATTTTCAACCGATTTTCAAACGGTTTGGTTTGTTATAAACGTCAAAGACGTCCGCATACTTATATGCTTTTATACGACGTTCATATAAAAAACAAAATTAAGCAGATAAGCGTCCTGAATCATAGCCACGTTGATAACATTTGTAATAAACCAACCCGTTTGTAAATCCGTCAAGATTTGAGCAAGTTTGTTTGAGCTGCCATTGAACATACTGTACTGTAGCCCCGAAGTAAGATGGCCGCCGGGGTGAACGACGTCAGAAACTCCACCTTAAGCCATCTAGACTTTATATATATCTATGGTTTTACAGATGGTTAAAAGGGGCAGGGGCTGAAGCCCTCTTTGATGTCTATGTGTGCATGATTGTCCCTGGTTTCAGGTCCGACACTCAGGCCCCTTTTCCACTGGGTGGGAACCGGTTCAGTCCAGAACCAGTTCTTACAGTCCATGAGCCAGAGCTCCAACCTTGGACCACCATTAGACTCCTTATAGTGAGGCAGATAAGTGCACGTTATAGCAATAATCGTTCAAATGGTGATACAAGCATGATATTTGGTACATATACTCTTCAAATCCCACTCTTTTCAAAAATACCGCTGGCCACGCAAAATTCCAAGATGGCGGCCCCAAAAATCCAAGATGTCCGTCCAGAAATGAGGTTTTTCCTTTATCACTTGAAATGCATTGATTTTAAGCCACATACATGTATTGAAGGCGAATATAAAGTTGGGAATTACGGATATTTTGGTGCCAAGTACATGTCTGCATCTATTACAGGTCTTGAGATACAGCATATAGGTACTTTTACAGACTCGGGAAAGCTAGAAATTTGTAACATTGATTGTTGTTGTGTGAAATGAAGTGAATATGGTAATACAAATGTTATTTTCATAACCACATATTTTCAGTAAGGTTATAACATGCCTGCCTGCCTGCCTGCCTGCCTGCCTGCCTGCCTGCCTGCCTGCCTGCCTGCCGTAACAAGGACACCCCCCCCCACCCCCCCCCCCCCCCCCCACCTGGCACTGATGTGCGGTCACACTAAGTTCAAACGTAGCCTATAGTTATAGCAATAGTATAGCAAAGTTATAGTATTATCCCAATCTTCCACCGTAGTCTGAAAACGCACCTCTTCAGACTCCATCTTAGCCCATATAACACTTGTCGTAGCACTTGCCCTAGCCTCGACGACCTTACAGACATATGCAAAGGCTCACCTTATGTAACTTAGATAGCATTTTATGTAGACATGGCACTATATACTGTAGTATATATGCATAGTTTCATAGATATTCCACTGTTACGTTCTTAGCTTACATATTATGATTCATGATAACTACTTTGATATGATGTATTGACATGTTTTCTTTTCTTTTTCTTGCTTAATGTAAATTGCTCTGGATTAAGAGCGTCTGCTAAAATGCCTAAATTGCTCTATATACACCAAACCTCTCTGCTAAAAAAGTGTGACGCCACGCCATCTTGTAGATTTGGCTATTTTAGGTGAGTAAGTAAGAGACGACCGGACGCATCCGGAGGAGGAGGAGGAGGTACAGTAAGAGACGACCGGATGCATCCGGAGGAGGAGGAGGTACAGTAAGAGACGACCAGACGCATCCGGAGGAGGAGGAGGAGGTACAGTAAGAGACGACCGGATGCATCCGGAGGAGGAGGAGGAGGTACAGTAAGAGACGACCGGATGCATCCGGAGGAGGAGGAGGAGGAGGAGGAGGAGGTACAGTAAGAGACGACCGGATGCATCCGGAGGAGGAGGAGGAGGTACAGTAAGAGACGACCGGATGCATCCGGAGGAGGAGGAGGAGGTACAGTAAGAGACGACCGGACGCATCCGGAGGAGGAGGAGGAGGTACAGTAAGAGACGACCGGATGCATCCGGAGGAGGAGGAGGAAGTACAGTAAGAGACGACCGGACGCATCCGGAGGAGGAGGAGGAGGTACAGTAAGAGACGACCAGACGCATCCGGAGGAGGAGGAGGAGGTACAGTAAGAGACGACCAGACGCATCCGGAGGAGGAGGAGGAGGTACAGTAAGAGACGACCGGATGCATCCGGAGGAGGTACAGTAAGAGACGACCAGACGCATCCGGAGGAGGAGGAGGAGGTACAGTAAGAGACGACCGTACGCATCCGGAGGAGGAGGAGGAGGTACAGTAAGAGACGACCGGACGCATCCGGAGGAGGAGGAGGAGGTACAGTAAGAGACGACCGGACGCATCCGGAGGAGGAGGAGGAGGTACAGTAAGAGACGACCGGAAGCATCCGGAGGAGGAGGAGGAGGAGGTACAGTAAGAGACGACCGGACGCATCCGGAGGAGGAGGAGGAGGAGGTACAGTAAGAGACGACCAGACGCATCCGGAGGAGGAGGAGGTACAGTAAGAGACGACCGGACGCATCCGGAGGAGGAGGAGGTACAGTAAGAGACGACCGGATGCATCTGGAGGAGGAGGAGGAGGAGGAGGAGGAGGTACAGTAAGAGACGACCGGATGCATCCGGAGGAGGAGGAGGAGGAGGTACAGTAAGAGACGACCAGACGCATCCGGAGGAGGAGGAGGTACAGTAAGAGACGACCGGACGCATCCGGAGGAGGAGGAGGTACAGTAAGAGACGACCGGATGCATCTGGAGGAGGAGGAGGAGGAGGTACAGTAAGAGACGACCGGATGCATCCGGAGGAGGAGGAGGAGGTACAGTAAGAGACGACCGGATGCGTCCGGAGGAGGAGGAGGAGGTACAGTAAGAGACGACCGGAAGCATCCGGAGGAGGAGGAGGAGGAGGTACAGTAAGAGACGACCGGACGCATCCGGAGGAGGAGGAGGAGGAGGTACAGTAAGAGACGACCGGACGCATCCGGAGGAGGAGGAGGAGGAGGTACAGTAAGAGACGACCAGACGCATCCGGAGGAGGAGGAGGTACAGTAAGAGACGACCGGACGCATCCGGAGGAGGAGGAGGTACAGTAAGAGACGACCGGATGCATCTGGAGGAGGAGGAGGAGGAGGAGGAGGTACAGTAAGAGACGACCGGATGCATCCGGAGGAGGAGGAGGAGGAGGTACAGTAAGAGACGACCAGACGCATCCGGAGGAGGAGGAGGTACAGTAAGAGACGACCGGACGCATCCGGAGGAGGAGGAGGTACAGTAAGAGACGACCGGATGCATCTGGAGGAGGAGGAGGAGGAGGAGGAGGTACAGTAAGAGACGACCGGATGCATCCGGAGGAGGAGGAGGAGGTACAGTAAGAGACGACCGGATGCGTCCGGAGGAGGAGGAGGAGGAGGTACAGTAAGAGACGACCAGACGCATCCGGAGGAGGAGGAGGTACAGTAAGAGACGACCGGACGCATCCGGAGGAGGAGGAGGTACAGTAAGAGACGACCGGATGCATCTGGAGGAGGAGGAGGAGGAGGAGGAGGTACAGTAAGAGACGACCGGATGCATCCGGAGGAGGAGGAGGAGGTACAGTAAGAGACGACCGGATGCATCTGGAGGAGGAGGAGGTACAGTAAGAGACGACCGGATGCATCCGGAGGAGGAGGAGGTACAGTAAGAGACGACCGGACGCATCCGGAGGAGGAGGAGGAGGTACAGTAAGAGACGACCGGACGCATCCGGAGGAGGAGGAGGAGGTACAGTAAGAGACGGCCTGGATGCATCTGGAGGAGGAGGAGGAGGTACAGTAAGAGACGACCGGACGCATCCGGAGGAGGAGGAGGAGGTACAGTAAGAGACGACCGGACGCATCCGGAGGAGGAGGAGGAGGAGGTACAGTAAGAGACGACCAGACGCATCCGGAGGAGGAGGAGGAGGTACAGTAAGAGACGACCGGACGCATCCGGAGGAGGAGGAGGAGGTACAGTAAGAGACGACCGGATGCATCCGGAGGAGGAGGAGGAGGAGGTACAGTAAGAGACGACCAGACGCATCCGGAGGAGGAGGAGGTACAGTAAGAGACGACCGGACGCATCCGGAGGAGGAGGAGGTACAGTAAGAGACGACCGGATGCATCTGGAGGAGGAGGAGGAGGAGGAGGAGGTACAGTAAGAGACGACCGGATGCATCCGGAGGAGGAGGAGGAGGAGGTACAGTAAGAGACGACCAGACGCATCCGGAGGAGGAGGAGGTACAGTAAGAGACGACCGGACGCATCCGGAGGAGGAGGAGGTACAGTAAGAGACGACCGGATGCATCTGGAGGAGGAGGAGGAGGTACAGTAAGAGACGACCGGATGCATCCGGAGGAGGAGGAGGAGGTACAGTAAGAGACGACCGGATGCGTCCGGAGGAGGAGGAGGAGGTACAGTAAGAGACGACCGGAAGCATCCGGAGGAGGAGGAGGAGGAGGTACAGTAAGAGACGACCGGACGCATCCGGAGGAGGAGGAGGAGGAGGTACAGTAAGAGACGACCGGACGCATCCGGAGGAGGAGGAGGTACAGTAAGAGACGACCAGACGCATCCGGAGGAGGAGGAGGTACAGTAAGAGACGACCGGACGCATCCGGAGGAGGAGGAGGTACAGTAAGAGACGACCGGATGCATCTGGAGGAGGAGGAGGAGGAGGAGGAGGTACAGTAAGAGACGACCGGATGCATCCGGAGGAGGAGGAGGAGGAGGTACAGTAAGAGACGACCAGACGCATCCGGAGGAGGAGGAGGTACAGTAAGAGACGACCGGACGCATCCGGAGGAGGAGGAGGTACAGTAAGAGACGACCGGATGCATCTGGAGGAGGAGGAGGAGGAGGAGGAGGTACAGTAAGAGACGACCGGATGCATCCGGAGGAGGAGGAGGAGGTACAGTAAGAGACGACCGGATGCGTCCGGAGGAGGAGGAGGAGGAGGTACAGTAAGAGACGACCAGACGCATCCGGAGGAGGAGGAGGTACAGTAAGAGACGACCGGACGCATCCGGAGGAGGAGGAGGTACAGTAAGAGACGACCGGATGCATCTGGAGGAGGAGGAGGAGGAGGAGGAGGAGGAGGTACAGTAAGAGACGACCGGATGCATCCGGAGGAGGAGGAGGAGGTACAGTAAGAGACGACCGGATGCATCTGGAGGAGGAGGAGGTACAGTAAGAGACGACCGGATGCATCCGGAGGAGGAGGAGGTACAGTAAGAGACGACCGGACGCATCCGGAGGAGGAGGAGGAGGTACAGTAAGAGACGACCAGACGCATCCGGAGGAGGAGGAGGAGGTACAGTAAGAGACGGCCTGGATGCATCTGGAGGAGGAGGAGGTACAGTAAGAGACGACCGGACGCATCCGGAGGAGGAGGAGGAGGTACAGTAAGAGACGACCGGACGCATCCGGAGGAGGAGGAGGAGGTACAGTAAGAGACGACCGGACGCATCCGGAGGAGGAGGAGGAGGTACATTAAGAGACCGGATGCGTCCGGAGGAGGAGGAGGAGGAGGTACAGTAAGAGACGACCAGACGCATCCGGAGGAGGAGGAGGTACAGTAAGAGACGGCCGGACGCATCCGGAGGAGGAGGAGGTACAGTAAGAGACGACCGGATGCATCTGGAGGAGGAGGAGGAGGAGGAGGAGGTACAGTAAGAGACGACCGGATGCATCCGGAGGAGGAGGAGGAGGTACAGTAAGAGACGACCGGATGCATCTGGAGGAGGAGGAGGTACAGTAAGAGACGACCGGATGCATCCGGAGGAGGAGGAGGTACAGTAAGAGACGACCGGACGCATCCGGAGGAGGAGGAGGAGGTACAGTAAGAGACGACCGGACGCATCCGGAGGAGGAGGAGGAGGTACAGTAAGAGACGGCCTGGATGCATCTGGAGGAGGAGGAGGAGGTACAGTAAGAGACGACCGGACGCATCCGGAGGAGGAGGAGGAGGTACAGTAAGAGACGACCGGACGCATCCGGAGGAGGAGGAGGAGGAGGTACAGTAAGAGACGACCAGACGCATCCGGAGGAGGAGGAGGAGGTACAGTAAGAGACGACCGGACGCATCCGGAGGAGGAGGAGGAGGTACAGTAAGAGACGACCGGATGCATCCGGAGGAGGAGGAGGAGGAGGTACAGTAAGAGACGACCAGACGCATCCGGAGGAGGAGGAGGTACAGTAAGAGACGACCGGACGCATCCGGAGGAGGAGGAGGTACAGTAAGAGACGACCGGATGCATCTGGAGGAGGAGGAGGAGGAGGAGGAGGTACAGTAAGAGACGACCGGATGCATCCGGAGGAGGAGGAGGAGGAGGTACAGTAAGAGACGACCAGACGCATCCGGAGGAGGAGGAGGTACAGTAAGAGACGACCGGACGCATCCGGAGGAGGAGGAGGTACAGTAAGAGACGACCGGATGCATCTGGAGGAGGAGGAGGAGGTACAGTAAGAGACGACCGGATGCATCCGGAGGAGGAGGAGGAGGTACAGTAAGAGACGACCGGATGCGTCCGGAGGAGGAGGAGGAGGTACAGTAAGAGACGACCGGAAGCATCCGGAGGAGGAGGAGGAGGAGGTACAGTAAGAGACGACCGGACGCATCCGGAGGAGGAGGAGGAGGAGGTACAGTAAGAGACGACCGGACGCATCCGGAGGAGGAGGAGGTACAGTAAGAGACGACCAGACGCATCCGGAGGAGGAGGAGGTACAGTAAGAGACGACCGGACGCATCCGGAGGAGGAGGAGGTACAGTAAGAGACGACCGGATGCATCTGGAGGAGGAGGAGGAGGAGGAGGTACAGTAAGAGACGACCGGATGCATCCGGAGGAGGAGGAGGAGGAGGTACAGTAAGAGACGACCAGACGCATCCGGAGGAGGAGGAGGTACAGTAAGAGACGACCGGACGCATCCGGAGGAGGAGGAGGTACAGTAAGAGACGACCGGATGCATCTGGAGGAGGAGGAGGAGGAGGAGGAGGTACAGTAAGAGACGACCGGATGCATCCGGAGGAGGAGGAGGAGGTACAGTAAGAGACGACCGGATGCGTCCGGAGGAGGAGGAGGAGGAGGTACAGTAAGAGACGACCAGACGCATCCGGAGGAGGAGGAGGTACAGTAAGAGACGACCGGACGCATCCGGAGGAGGAGGAGGTACAGTAAGAGACGACCGGATGCATCTGGAGGAGGAGGAGGAGGAGGAGGAGGAGGTACAGTAAGAGACGACCGGATGCATCCGGAGGAGGAGGAGGAGGTACAGTAAGAGACGACCGGATGCATCTGGAGGAGGAGGAGGTACAGTAAGAGACGACCGGATGCATCCGGAGGAGGAGGAGGTACAGTAAGAGACGACCGGACGCATCCGGAGGAGGAGGAGGAGGTACAGTAAGAGACGACCAGACGCATCCGGAGGAGGAGGAGGAGGTACAGTAAGAGACGGCCTGGATGCATCTGGAGGAGGAGGAGGTACAGTAAGAGACGACCGGACGCATCCGGAGGAGGAGGAGGAGGTACAGTAAGAGACGACCGGACGCATCCGGAGGAGGAGGAGGAGGTACAGTAAGAGACGACCGGACGCATCCGGAGGAGGAGGAGGAGGTACATTAAGAGACGACCAGACGCATCCGGAGGAGGAGGAGGAGGTACAGTAAGAGACGACCAGACGCATCCGGAGGAGGAGGAGGAGTTACAGTAAGAGACGACCAGACGCATCCAGAGGAGGAGGAGGTACAGTAAGAGACGACCGGACGCATCCGGAGGAGGAGGAGGAGGAGGTACAGTAAGAGACGACCAGACGCATCCGGAGGAGGAGGAGGAGGTACATTAAGAGACGACCCGACGCATCCGGAGGAGGAGGTACAGTAAGAGACGACCAGACGCATCCGGAGGAGGAGGAGGAGGTACAGTAAGAGACGACCGGACGCATCCGGAGGAGGAGGAGGAGGTACAGTAAGAGACGACCAGACGCATCCGGAGGAGGAGGAGGGGGAGGAGGAGGAGGAGGTACAGTAAAGATACGACCGGACGCATCCGGAGGTTGCAAAAGTACTCAGTTTTTACTCCAGGAAAAGTATATCAATACTGCAATGTGGAAGTATACTCAGAAGTATACTCAGTAGTAATGTGGAAGTATACTCGTTTACTTTTTTAAGGCATTTAGCAGCTAGACACTCTTAATCCAGAGACTTACATTAAGCAAGAAGAACAATGCAATTCTAGTGCTGTCTACGTAACATGCTATAAGTCTGTATAAAATGCTATCTAAGTCTACATCTAAGGGGCTAGGGCAAGTGCTACGGGCCATGGTGGAGTCTGAAAAGGTGGGTTTTCAGACTACGGCGGAAGATTGGGAGTGAGTCTCAGTCTGTGTGAAGTACAGAGGAAGTACAGAGGAAGTACAGAGGAAGTACAGAGGAAGTACAGAGGAACAAAGGCAGACGAATCTCCCCAATATAAGAAGCAGCGGAACCTGCAGATGGGCCACATACAGTACACGCTGGCATCATGGTGTTTTTCCACCAACTAAGCCACACGTGCTGCTACGTACAGCGTGCTGTACACAGCGTGCTACGTACAGCGTGTTACGTACAGATTGCTACGTACAGAGTGCTACGTACAGAGTGCTACGTACAGCGTGCTACGTACAGCGTGCTACGTACAGCGTGCTGTACACAGCGTGCTACGTACAGCTACGTACAGCGTGCTACGTACAGCGTGCTGCGTACAGCGTGCTACGTACAGCGTGCTACGTACAGCGTGCTACGTACAGCGTGCTGCGTACAGCGTGCTACGTACAGCGTGCTGTGTACAGCGTGCTACGTACAGCGTGCTGCGTACAGCGTGCTACGTACAGCGTGCTGCGTACAGCGTGCTACGTACAGCGTGCTACGTACAGCGTGCTACGTACAGCGTGCTACATACAGCGTGCTACGTACAGCGTGCTACGTACAGCGTGCTACGTACAGCGTGCTGCGTACAGCGTGCTACGTACAGCGTGCTGCGTACAGCGTGCTACGTACAGCGTGCTGCGTACAGCGTGCTACGTACAGCGTGCTACGTACAGCGTGCTACGTACAGCGTGCTGTACACAGCGTGCTACGTACAGCGTGCTGTGTACAGCGTGCTGCGTACAGCGTGCTACGTACAGCGTGCTGTGTACAGTGTGCTGCGTGTACAGTGTGCAGCGTGCTACGTACAGCGTGCTACGTACAGCGTGCTGTACACAGCGTGCTACGTACAGCGTTCTACGTACAGCGTGCTGTACACAGCGTGCTACGTACAGCGTGCTACGTACAGCGTGCTACGTACAGCGTGCTACGTACAGCGTGCTGTGTACAGCGTGCTACGTACAGCGTGCTGTGTACAGCGTGCTACGTACAGCGTGCTACGTACAGCGTGCTACGTACAGCGTGCTACGTACAGCGTGCTGTACACAGCGTGCTACGTACAGCGTGCTACGTATAGCGTGCTACGTACAGCGTGCTGTACACAGCGTGCTACGTACAGCGTGCTGTACACAGCGTGCTACGTACAGCGTGCTACGTACAGCGTGCTACGTACAGCTGTACACAGCGTGCTGTACACAGCGTGCTACGTACAGCGTGCTGTGTACAGCGTGCTACGTTGTGTACAGCGTGCTGTGTACAGCGTGATGTGTACAGCGTGCTGTGTACAGCGTGCTACGTTGTGTACAGCGTGTACACACTGTACACAGCGTGCTGTGTACAGCATGCTACGTTGTGTACAGCGTGTACACGCTGTGTACAGCGTGTACACGCTGTACACAGCGTGCTGTGTACAGTGTGCTGTGTACAGCGTGCTGTGTACAGCGTGCTACGTACAGCGTGCTGTGTACAGCGTGCTGTGTACAGCGTGCTACGTACAGCGTGCTGCGTACAGCGTGCTACGTACAGCGTGCTACGTACAGCGTGCTACGTACAGCGTGCTGCGTACAGCGTGCTACGTACAGCGTGCTACGTACAGCGTGCTGCGTACAGCGTGCTACGTACAGCGTGCTACGTACAGCGTGCTACGTACAGCGTGCTACGTACAGCGTGCTGCGTACAGCGTGCTGCGTACAGCGTGCTGCGTACAGCGTGTGCTACGTACAGCGTGCTACAGCGTGCTACGTACAGCGTGCTACGTACAGCGTGCTGCGTACAGCGTGCTACGTACAGCGTGCTACGTACAGCGTGCTACGTACAGCGTGCTACGTACAGCGTGCTACGTACAGCGTGCTACGTACAGCGTGCTACGTACAGCGTGCTGCGTACAGCGTGCTGCGTACAGCGTGCTGCGTACAGCGTGTGCTACGTACAGCGTGCTACGTACAGCGTGCTACGTACAGCGTGCTACGTACAGCGTGCTGCGTACAGCGTGCTACGTACAGCGTGCTACGTACAGCGTGCTACGTACAGCGTGCTACGTACAGCTTGCTGCGTACAGCGTGCTGCGTACAGCGTGCTGCGTACAGCGTGCTACGCACAGCGTGCTACGTACAGCGTGCTGTGTACAGTGTGCTGCGTACAGCGTGCTGCGTACAGCGTGCTGTGTACAGCGTGCTGTACACAGCGTGCTACGTACAGCGTGTTACGTACAGATTGCTACGTACAGAGTGCTACGTACAGAGTGCTACGTACAGCGTGCTACGTACAGCGTGCTACGTACAGCGTGCTACGTACAGCGTGCTACGTACAGCGTGCTGTACACAGCGTGCTGTACACAGCGTGCTACGTTCAGCGTGCTGTACGCAGCGTGCTACGTACAGCGTGCTACGTACAGTGTGCTATACACAGCGTGCTACGTACAGCGTGCTACGTACAGCGTGCTGTACACAGCGTGCTACGTACAGCGTTCTACGTACAGCGTGCTGTACACAGCGTGCTACGTACAGCGTGCTACGTACAGCGTGCTACGTACAGCGTGCTACGTACAGCGTGCTGTGTACAGCGTGCTACGTACAGCGTGCTGTGTACAGCGTGCTACGTACAGCGTGCTACGTATAGCGTGCTACGTACAGCGTGCTGTACACAGCGTGCTACGTACAGCGTGCTGTACACAGCGTGCTACGTACAGCGTGCTACGTACAGCTGTACACAGCGTGCTGTACACAGCGTGCTACGTACAGCGTGCTGTGTACAGCGTGCTACGTTGTGTACAGCGTGCTGTGTACAGCGTGCTGTGTACAGCGTGCTGTGTACAGCGTGCTACGTTGTGTACAGCGTGTACACACTGTACACAGCGTGCTGTGTACAGCGTGCTGTGTACAGCATGCTACGTTGTGTACAGCGTGTACACGCTGTGTACAGCGTGTACACGCTGTACACAGCGTGCTGTGTACAGTGTGCTGTGTACAGCGTGCTGTGTACAGCGTGCTACGTACAGCTTGCTGTGTACAGCGTGCTGTGTACAGCGTGCTACGTACAGCGTGCTGCGTACAGCATGCTACGTACAGCGTGCTATGTACAGCGTGCTACGTACAGCGTGCTGCGTACAGCGTGCTACGTACAGCGTGCTACGTACAGCGTGCTGCGTACAGCGTGCTACGTACAGCGTGCTGCGTACAGCGTGCTACGTACAGCGTGCTACGTACAGCGTGCTGCGTACAGCGTGCTACGTACAGCGTGCTACGTACAGCGTGCTACGTACAGCGTGCTACGTACAGCGTGCTGCGTACAGCGTGCTGCGTACAGCGTGCTGCGTACAGCGTGTGCTACGTACAGCGTGCTACGTACAGCGTGCTACGTACAGCGTGCTACGTACAGCGTGCTGCGTACAGCGTGCTACGTACAGCGTGCTGCGTACAGCGTGCTACGTACAGCGTGCTACGTACAGCGTGCTACGTACAGCGTGCTGCGTACAGCGTGCTACGTACAGCGTGCTGCGTACAGCGTGCTACGTACAGCGTGCTGCGTACAGCGTGCTACGTACAGCGTGCTACGTACAGCGTGCTACGTACAGCGTGCTACGTACAGCGTGCTGTACACAGCGTGCTACGTACAGCGTGCTGTACACAGCGTGCTACGTACAGCGTGCTGTGTACAGCGTGCTGCGTACAGCGTGCTACGTACAGCGTGCTACGTACAGCGTGCTACGTACAGCGTGCTGTGTACAGTGTGCTGCGTACAGCGTGCTGCGTACAGCGTGCTGTGTACAGCGTGCTGTACACAGCGTGCTACGTACAGCGTGCTACGTACAGAGTGCTACGTACAGAGTGCTACGTACAGCGTGCTACGTACAGCGTGCTACGTACAGCGTGCTACGTACAGCGTGCTACGTACAGCGTGCTGTACACAGCGTGCTGTACACAGCGTGCTACGTTCAGCGTGCTGTACGCAGCGTGCTACGTACAGCGTGCTACGTACAGTGTGCTATACACAGCGTGCTACGTACAGCGTGCTGTACACAGCGTGCTACGTACAGCGTTCTACGTACAGCGTGCTGTACACAGCGTGCTACGTACAGCGTGCTACGTACAGCGTGCTACGTACAGCGTGCTACGTACAGCGTGCTGTGTACAGCGTGCTACGTACAGCGTGCTGCGTACAGCGTGCTGTGTACAGCGTGCTACGTACAGCGTGCTACGTACAGCGTGCTACGTACAGCGTGCTGTACACAGCGTGCTACGTACAGCGTGCTACGTACAGCGTGCTACGTACAGCGTGCTGTGTACAGCGTGCTACGTACAGCGTGCTACGTACAGCGTGCTACGTACAGCGTGTTGTACACAGCGTGCTACGTACAGCGTGCTACGTATAGCGTGCTACGTACAGCGTGCTGTACACAGCGTGCTACGTACAGCGTGCTGTACACAGCGTGCTACGTACAGCGTGCTACGTACAGCGTGCTACGTACAGCTGTACACAGCGTGCTGTACACAGCGTGCTACGTACAGCGTGCTGTGTACAGCGTGCTGTGTACAGCGTGCTACGTTGTGTACAGCGTGCTGTGTACAGCGTGCTGTGTACAGCGTGCTGTGTACAGCGTGCTACGTTGTGTACAGCGTGTACACACTGTACACAGCGTGCTGTGTACAGCGTGCTGTGTACAGCGTGCTGTGTACAGCATGCTACGTTGTGTACAGCGTGTACACGCTGTGTACAGCGTGTACACGCTGTACACAGCGTGCTGTGTACAGTGTGCTGTGTACAGCGTGCTGTGTACAGCGTGCTACGTACAGCGTGCTGTGTACAGCGTGCTGTGTACAGCGTGCTACGTTGTGTACAGCGTGTACACGCTGTGTACAGCGTGCTGTGTACAGCGTGCTACGTTGTGTACAGTGTGCTGTGTACAGCGTGCTACGTTTCACAGGTCCACGTGCTGCGTACAGCGTGCTACGTTTCACGTTTCACGTTTGCTGCGTGCTGTGTACAGCGTGCTGTGTACAGCGTGCTGTGTACATAGTGCTGTGTACAGCGTGCTGTGTACAGCGTGCTACGTTGTGTACAGCGTGTACACGCTGTGTACAGCGTGCTGTGTACAGCGTGTTACGTTTCACAGGTCCACGTGCTGCGTACAGCGTGCTACGTTTCACGTTTGCTGCGTGCTGTGTACAGCGTGCTGTGTACAGCGTGCTGTGTACAGAGTGCTGTGTACAGCGTGCTGTGTACAGAGTGCTGTGTACAGCGTGCTGTGTACAGCGTGCTACGTACAGCGTGCTGTGTACAGCGTGCTGTGTACAGTGTGCTGTGTACAGCGTGCTACGTACAGCGTGCTGTGTACAGCGTGCTACGTTTCACAGGTCGCAGATTTGTTCTCCATTATATTCTACAGCTGGCTTTCTTTCAGATATGAGGTTCTCAGAACCTCATTTGGGCCCCGGTCAGGACTTCTGGGAACCCAGGCGCATTGGGAGGGGGAGGGGCACTGGATCTGTCAAAGTGAGGTGATGACACTGCAACACAGCGCGGGCTTTACTGCAGAGCAACACTACACCACAGAGGAAATAACTTCACCGCAACACATGGTTTACAGTATAGCAACACTATACACCACCCAGGGACCAAAGAGTGTCCGCCCCGAGTCTGGGAGGTCGGGGGTTCGATCCCCGGCCGGGTCATACCAAAGACCCAGTGCCTCCCTGCTTGGCACTCAGCGTCAAGGGTTGGATTGGGGGGTCAGTCCCTGCGACATACTGTACGTAGCGTCATGTCCAGGGGGTGTACTTGTTCATCAAGCTGCCTCACGCACGCAGAAGCAGACATGCGTACAGCGTGCTACGTACAGCGTGCTGCGTACAGCGTGCTACGTACAGCGTGCTGCGTACAGCGTGCTACGTACAGCGTGCTACGTACAGCGTGCTACGTACAGCGTGCTACGTACAGCGTGCTGTACACAGCGTGCTACGTACAGCGTGCTGTACACAGCGTGCTACGTACAGCGTGCTGTGTACAGCGTGCTGCGTACAGCGTGCTACGTACAGCGTGCTACGTACAGCGTGCTGTGTACAGTGTGCTGCGTACAGCGTGCTGCGTACAGCGTGCTGTGTACAACGTGCTGTACACAGCGTGCTACGTACAGCGTGCTACGTACAGAGTGCTACGTACAGAGTGCTACGTACAGCGTGCTACGTACAGCGTGCTACGTACAGCGTGCTACGTACAGCGTGCTACGTACAGCGTGCTGTACACAGCGTGCTGTACACAGCGTGCTACGTTCAGCGTGCTGTACGCAGCGTGCTACGTACAGCGTGCTACGTACAGTGTGCTATACACAGCGTGCTACGTACAGCGTGCTGTACACAGCGTGCTACGTACAGCGTTCTACGTACAGCGTGCTGTACACAGCGTGCTACGTACAGCGTGCTACGTACAGCGTGCTACGTACAGCGTGCTACGTACAGCGTGCTGTGTACAGCGTGCTACGTACAGCGTGCTGCGTACAGCGTGCTGTGTACAGCGTGCTACGTACAGCGTGCTACGTACAGCGTGCTACGTACAGCGTGCTGTACACAGCGTGCTACGTACAGCGTGCTACGTACAGCGTGCTACGTACAGCGTGCTGTGTACAGCGTGCTACGTACAGCGTGCTACGTACAGCGTGCTACGTACAGCGTGTTGTACACAGCGTGCTACGTACAGCGTGCTACGTATAGCGTGCTACGTACAGCGTGCTGTACACAGCGTGCTACGTACAGCGTGCTGTACACAGCGTGCTACGTACAGCGTGCTACGTACAGCGTGCTACGTACAGCTGTACACAGCGTGCTGTACACAGCGTGCTACGTACAGCGTGCTGTGTACAGCGTATTACGTTGTGTACAGCGTGCTGTGTACAGCGTGCTGTGTACAGCGTGCTGTGTACAGCGTGCTACGTTGTGTACAGCGTGTACACACTGTACACAGCGTGCTGTGTACAGCGTGCTGTGTACAGCATGCTACGTTGTGTACAGCGTGTACACGCTGTGTACAGCGTGTACACGCTGTACACAGCGTGCTGTGTACAGTGTGCTGTGTACAGCGTGCTGTGTACAGCGTGCTACGTACAGCGTGCTGTGTACAGCGTGCTGTGTACAGCGTGCTACGTTGTGTACAGCGTGTACACGCTGTGTACAGCGTGCTGTGTACAGCGTGCTACGTTGTGTACAGTGTGCTGTGTACAGCGTGCTACGTTTCACAGGTCCACGTGCTGCGTACAGCGTGCTACGTTTCACGTTTCACGTTTGCTGCGTGCTGTGTACAGCGTGCTGTGTACAGCGTGCTGTGTACATAGTGCTGTGTACAGCGTGCTGTGTACAGCGTGCTACGTTGTGTACAGCGTGTACACGCTGTGTACAGCGTGCTGTGTACAGCGTGTTACGTTTCACAGGTCCACGTGCTGCGTACAGCGTGCTACGTTTCACGTTTGCTGCGTGCTGTGTACAGCGTGCTGTGTACAGCGTGCTGTGTACAGAGTGCTGTGTACAGCGTGCTGTGTACAGAGTGCTGTGTACAGCGTGCTGTGTACAGCGTGCTACGTACAGCGTGCTGTGTACAGCGTGCTGTGTACAGTGTGCTGTGTACAGCGTGCTACGTACAGCGTGCTGTGTACAGCGTGCTACGTTTCACAGGTCGCAGATTTGTTCTCCATTATATTCTACAGCTGGCTTTCTTTCAGATATGAGGTTCTCAGAACCTCATTTGGGCCCCGGTCAGGACTTCTGGGAACCCAGGCGCATTGGGAGGGGGAGGGGCACTGGATCTGTCAAAGTGAGGTGATGACACTGCAACACAGCGCGGGCTTTACTGCAGAGCAACACTACACCACAGAGGAAATAACTTCACCGCAACACATGGTTTACAGTATAGCAACACTATACACCACCCAGGGACCAAAGAGTGTCCGCCCCGAGTCTGGGAGGTCGGGGGTTCGATCCCCGGCCGGGTCATACCAAAGACCCAGTGCCTCCCTGCTTGGCACTCAGCGTCAAGGGTTGGATTGGGGGGTCAGTCCCTGCGACATACTGTACGTAGCGTCATGTCCAGGGGGTGTACTTGTTCATCAAGCTGCCTCACGCACGCAGAAGCAGACATGGCAACAGCAGACCAGAGTAATCTAGTAGGAGAGTAGCGACACGCTTTGATCTCACCGCAAAGCGCATGCCTATATGGGCTAGTTCCAAACACTGGAACTATCCCATTGAGACAAAGCGGGGTGCCTATGGGCTATAGTTCCAAACACTGGAACTATCCCATTGAGACAAAGCGGGGTGCCTATGGGCTAGTTCCAAACACTGGAACTATCCCATTGAGACAAAGCGGGGTGCCTATGGGCTAGTTCCAAACACTGGAACTATCCCATTGAGACAAAGCGGGTGCCTATAGGCTATAGTTCCAAACACTGGAACTATCCCATTGAGACAAAGCGGGGTGCCTATAGGCTATAGTTCCAAACACTGGAACTATCCCATTGAGACAAAGCAGGGTGCCTATAGGCTATAGTTCCAAACACTGGAACTATCCCATTGAGACAAAGCGGGGTGCCTATGGGCTAGTTCCAAACACTGGAACTATCCCATTGAGACAAAGCGGGGTGCCTATGGGCTAGTTCCAAACACTGGAACTATCCCATTGAGACAAAGCGGGGTGCCTATGGGCTAGTTCCAAACACTGGAACTATCCCATTGAGACAAAGTGGGGTGCCTATGGGCTATAGTTCCAAACACTGGAACTATCCCATTGAGACAAAGCGGGGTGCTATGAGCTATAGTTCCAAACATTGGAACTATCCCATTGAGACAAAGCGGGGTGCTGTGGGCTATAGTTCCAAACACTGGAAATATCCAATTGAGACAAAGCGGGGTGCTATGGGCTATAGTTCCAAACACTGGAACTATCCCATTGAGATAGAATGAGCATTCCATTGTTACAACGGCAGTCAACGCTAGTGTCGCCACTCTCTTACTATGCCACTCGGCAGCAGACTACCCACACTAGATCATGGACTGTATAAGCCCCGTCCCCGTCCCCCGTCCCCCCGCTCATTAATTTGAGTCTTTACAACAACACATGTCTCCTGGTCAAACATCGAGAGACATTACTTTGTCCACAACTCCTTTCTTACTCCTTTCTTTTGACTCCCAACTATGATAAATACTTCCTCCACTTGCCGTGTTGTTTACCTGGCACCAGGTTAACAAAAATAAATCACACCCGTGTGAGTGAGGGGCGCTAATACATTAAAGTCTACCTCATGTATCTATGTTTCTCATGTTTGACGGTGTCAAAACCAACATTACATTCTCTTTATTGTAAATGGTGTGTTAGGTGAAAATTTTCCCTTCATTGTCAATATGGCGTTTTTAAAACAAACGTTGAACTAAAAACAAACATTAATCCTGTATATAAGAGGCCCTAAAAAAAGATAAGAAAATAGCACTCCCCAAACAAATTATGTGGCTAGTGATTCTATGGTCATGTTCTAGGAAATGTGATTTTTATCTCTTGTTTGTTCGAAACTGAAATTCGAAACTGGCCACCGCCCACCCCTTTTTCCCCTCACTGTATATGTTTCTTTTCCTTTTTTACCTCCCTTATGATGAATTCCTGTTCTGTTCTTTGGCTATATAGAAGTGTCTATTTGTACGTCTCTAAATGTTTTGATGAATTGAACATGGTGGACCCTCTTGTAAACAAGTGTGATGCTTAATTGGGTCGTCCACTCACAGTTAACAGTCTTTGTATTGAGTTTGTGCTTGAAATGTACTGTAATTCTGCAAACTGTTAATACATATTTCAATCAATCTGAAATAATGGTCAAAGTGGTTAAAAGCTATAAGGTGACACAGAAGCGTCCTCAGGTTCTAACCATGAAGGTCACAGAACCCAGAAGGAGGAAAGTGTTTTGTTGACCAAAATGTCGTCGTCCCCCCCCCCCTCCCTCCTGGACAAGCCAGAGGCAGAAGTGATGTTTTGTAGCTAGATGAGATAGCGGGGGTCCTCTAGGGGGGTTCCAGTGGGGGGTCCCCCCCGTCCCCCCCCAGCACAAGGAGGTCATCCACAGGCCAGGGTCAGGAGGGACTCAGCCATGTGGAGAATGTGGGTCATCTTCAAAGACACTCAAGTATGAGCTTCCGACACACACACACGCGCATGCACGCGCACACACACACACAAACACACACACACACACACACAAACACACACTCTACACGGATGAGTGACAGGGAAGAGACCAGCGTTGCCAGATTGTTCGAGAGAAACAAGCAACCAGGGTCTATGAAAACCAGCCCTAGTGGTTTTCACTCAGGGCTCATAATTTAACGCCTCATTTAGTCCTATAGTCCAATTTAGTTTTTTGAAAAACCTTTGTTTTTTTTTAGTCTTATAGTCTCAACAAAATCAACACTGTTTAGAGCAGTGGTTGTCAATCATTTTCATGTCAAGGACCCCCAACTAAATATGTATTACACAGACCCCCCCCCCCCCCCCCTTTACATAGATTACAATTTACAATTTACAATTTACAATTTAGGGATTTAGCAGACGCTCTTAATCCAGAGCGACTTACATTAGGCTAGGCAAGAACAAAAGTATGGGAATACATCACATATATAAAATGCATTTATCAAGAAACATGCGTAAGCTAAGAACGTAACTAGAACATATCTATATAATGACACTATACATATTAAATATACATATATACTATACTATGCTATACATATGTACTATGATGTGCTATGACTACATACAATGCAATTATTGTGCTGTCTACATGACATGCTATAAGTCTGTTTCAAATGCTATCTAAGTCTAAAAAGTGCTATCTAAGGGGGTAGGATAAGTGCTATGGGCCATGATGGAGTCTGAAAAGGTGGGTCTTCAGACTACGGCGGAAGATTGGGAGTGATGCTGCAGTTCTGATTGCAACGGGGAGTGCATTCCACAGTTTTGGGGCCAGAAGGGAGAAGAGTTTGGGACGTGTGGAGCGTTGTCCCGGCGTTTTTAGTGAGGGTACTTCCAGCTTTCCTGCGTTGGCTGATCTGAGTGCGCGGGAGGGTTTGTAGGGTTCAATCATGCTTGCAAGATATGGGGGAGCCATACCTTTGGTTGCTTTGAATGCCAGCATCAGAGTTTTGTATTCTGTGCGGGCAGCGACTGGGAGCCAGTGCAGGGAGCGGAGCAGGGGGGAGACATGTGAGAATTTTGGCTGGTTGAAGACCAGACGAGCTGCGGCGTTTTGGATCAGTTGGAGAGGCTTAAGTGCACATGCCGGTAGGCCAGTAAGGAGCGAATTACAATAGTCAAGTTTTGACAAGACTGTTGTCTGGATTAGGAGCTGGGCTGATTCCTGGGTGAGGAACGGTCTAATTCGTCGTATGTTATAGAGTGTGAACCTACAGGATCGAGTGACAGCTGTGATGTGAGTTTTAAACGAGAGCTGACTGTCCAGGACAACACCAAGGTTCCTGGCTGTTGGGACAGACGTTACCAGGGCGTTGTCTACGGAAATAGTTAGCTCCCGCATAGGGCAGGACTTAGCTGGGAAGAAGAGAAGCTCAGTCTTGTCTGGGTTCAGCTTGAGGTGGTTGGAGGACATCCACTGTGAGATGTCAGCCAGGCATGCAGTGATGCGCTCTTCCACCTGAGTGGCAGAGGGGGGGAAGGATAGAAACAGTTGTGTGTCATCGGCATAGCAGTGATAGGATATATTGTGAGCAGAGATGATAGTGCCAAGGGATTTGGTGTACAGTGAGAAAAGGAGCGGACCAAGTACAGATCCCTGTGGGACCCCAGTTTGGAGGGTTCGGGGGGATGATAGCAGACCTTTCCAGGAAACCTGGTAGGTCCGGTCGGTGAGATAGGAAGAGAACCACTTTAGTGCTGTCCCGCCGATGCCTAGATCCGCTAGGGTGTCTAGGAGCAGCTGGTGGTTCACTGTGTCAAATGCCGCCGATAGGTCTAGGAGAATCAGGACAGCAGAGTGGGAAGCAGCCTGGGCAGCATGTAGTGCTTCTGTGACTGCCAGCAGGGCAGTTTCTGTGGAGTGTGCCTTCTTGAATCCTGATTGGTTGGGATCCAGCAGGTTGTTCTGTGAGAGATGGAGAGAGAGCTGGTTGTTGACAACACGTTCAATGCTTTTAGACAGAAATGAAAGGAGTGATACCGGTCTGTAGTTCTTGACATCTGAGGGGTCAAGGGTTGGTTTTTTGAGGAGTGGAGTTACTCTGGCTGACTTGAGGGCAGATGGGAAGCAGCCTGAGGTTACTGAGGTGTTGATGATGGAGGTGATGAAGGGGAGCAGATCAGGTGCGATGGTCTGGAAGATTGGAGACGGGACAGGGTCGAGAGGACAGGTGGTAGGTCTAGTGGATGTCACTAGTTGTAGGACCTCGTCTGGGGAAAGAGGAGAGAAAGAAGACATGCATGGTAAGTTGGGGTTAGTGTTGGTTGAGTCAGATGCCACTTTATGGGGGAGGGGGGGAAAGGAGCTGCTGATATCGTCAACCTTCTTCTCAAAGTAGTTGACAAAAACATCAGCAGTGAGGGATGCAGGTTGAGTGGGGGGAGGGGGCTTAAGGAGGGAGGAGAAAGTGGAGAAGAGTTTCCTTGGGTTAGAAGTACAGGATTGGATTTTGGTGTGGTAGAAAGAGGTTTTAGCAGTGGTTAGTGAGAGGGAGAAGGCAGAGAGGAGTGAGTGAAAGTGGGAAAGGTCATCAGGTAGCTTTGTCTTGTGCCACCTTCTTTCGGCTGCCCTTAGAGGTGTTCGTTCAGATCTGAGAGTTTCAGATAACCAGGGAGCCGGTGGACATGAGCGAGCTGGCCTGGATGAGAGCGGGCAGTGTTGGTCGAATGCCGATGAGATAGAGGAGAGGAAGGATGAGGTTGCAGTGTTAGGTGAGAGAGAGAGGAAGGACTCCAGGGAGGGTAGAGAGGAGAGAATAGAGGATGAGAGGGAGGAGGGGTTTAGGGACTTGAGATTGCATCGGGTGGTGGTGTTCGGAGGGTTAGTAGGTTTGGGCGGGAGGGTGGAGAGAGAGAGGGAGAAGGTTATGAAGTGGTGGTCAGACCTGATTAAGGGGGTAACAGAGAGTGTAGAGGGAGAGCAGGCTCTGGAGAACACAAGGTCCAAAACATTACCAGCCTTGTGAGTGGGAGGGGAGGGAGATAGGGAGAGGTCAAATGAGGCCAGAAGGGATGTAACGGGAAGATACTTCTCTGCTGTAGGTAGGTTGAAATCACCCAGTAGGATCAGAGGGGTGCCATTCTCCGGAAAGGAGCTGATCAGAGAATCTAGTTCTTCCAGGAAGTTCCCAAGGGTTCCTGGGGGGCGATAGAGCACAATGAGGGTTAGGGGGACTGGTTGTGATATTGAGATAGCATGAAATTCACATGTGGACAGAGAAAGGTGAGAGAGATTTAAGACACGGAAATTCCATTTGGGGGACATTAGTAGTCCTGTACCCCCCCCTGCACCTGTTGGGGAGGGGTGTGGGTGAACTTGTGTGAAACAGAGAGGGCGGCGGGGGTAGCAGTGTTATCTGGTGTAATCCAGGTTTCAGTCAGAGCAAGGAAATGCAGAGACTTGAGGGAGGCGTGGCCTGAAATGAATTCCGGCATTTTCTTCTTGGTAGCTGCGTGGCAGTTCCAGAGGCCTCCCTCCACCACAATGTGGTGACTGGGTGAACGAGCTGGATAGATGAGATTTGAGGGATCTCTGTGACGGGAAAGGTAGTGTCTAGGGCGACATGAGGAGGACAGTATAGGGACGGTGGGAAAGCACATTATAAACAGATATAAGAGATAATAATAATAAAGTAATAATAATAATAAAGTACAACTAATAATTATAACATAATAATAGTAATAATAGGAAGTAGGAAGTAAGTTGATACAAAACCCTAGGAGACGGCCTCCTTCGCTGGATGTGTCTGGATGTCCGGGTCTTTGGATTGGACACTAGGCTATATTAGTCAGCCTGTGTGATTTGTTCGATAAATATCGAGATTCAGCCAGCCATGAGTCAGGGTCTAGTGTGGTTAGACGGGGGAAAGGAAAGGAGCTAAGACAGCTCAGAAGTGTAAAGGAAGGAAATGTAGAGAAAAGGTTCGGAGTATGTTTTCACTTACTGTGAACCAAAGTGCAGCTTTACAAGCAAATGCAGAGTCAGACCGCTACCCAGAGTGTGTCTGAAACTGATCACCCTATATAGGGTTGGAAGAGCTTTTTCAAAAATGAAGGGAGGAGCTAAGAGATCAAGTGAGCTGTTATTGATAGCTCAATTGATTTCAATTAGTCCTAGTCTCTTTGTTCAGATTCAGAAATACAATCTGATAGTGTTCCAACTGAGCTTCTGAATGTAAACAGTGAAATTGGCTCAGAGTATAAAAACACAGACTTAAGACAAACAGATAGTACAAATAAAGGAAGGAAATGTAGATCAAAGTTCAGAGTATGTTTTCACTTACTGTGAACCAAAGTGCAGCTTTACAAGCAAATGCAGAGTCAGACCGCTACCGCTAGATTGTGCATTACATTCACCCATTCACACACACATTCACACAGCTTTACATAGATTGTGCATTACATTCACCCATTCACACACACATTCACACAGCTTTACATAGATTGTGCATTACATTCACCCATTCACACACACATTCACACAGCTTTACATAGATTGTGCATTACATTCACCCATTCACACACACATTCACACACCTTTACATAGATTGTGCATTACATTCACCCATTCACACACATTCACACACGGATGGCAGCGGAAACCATGCAAGGCACCAACCAGCACATCAGGAGCAATTAGGGGTTCAGTGTCTTGCTCAAGGACACTTGGACACTAACTCTGGGGGAGCCCACAGGGATCGAACTGGCAACCTTACGGTTACCATCCAGCCACTCTACCGCTGAGCCACCGCCGAGGAAGAAAAAAAAAAGAAAACATAACCTAAACAATGTGAAATATTGAGAATATTCTGCTCAACAGCACCGATGTGTCTGGTATGGGTTGGTGGATGTATCTGGTATGGGTTGGTGGATGTATCTGGTATGTGTTGGTGGATGTATCTGGTATGGGTTGGTGGATGTATCTGGTATGGGTTGGTGGATGTATCTGGTATGGGTTGGTGGATGTATCTGGTATGGGTTGGTGGATGTATCTGGTATGGGTTGGTGGATGTATCTGGTATGGGTTGGTGGATGTATCTGGTATGGGTTGGTGGATGTATCTGGTATGGGTTGGTGGATGTATCTGGTATGGGTTGGTGGATGTATCTGGTATGTGTTGGTGGATGTATCTGGTATGGGTTGGTGGATGTATCTGGTATGGATTGGTGGATGTATCTGGTATGGGTTGGTGGATGTATCTGGTATGGGTTGGTGGATGTATCTGGTATGGGTTGGTGGATGTATCTGGTATGGGTTGGTGGATGTATCTGGTATGGGTTGGTGGATGTATCTGGTATGGGTTGGTGGATGTATCTGGTATGGGTTGGTGGATGTATCTGGTATGGGTTGGTGGATGTATCTGGTATGGGTTGGTGGATGTATCTGGTATGGGTTGGTGGATGTATCTGGTATGGGTTGGTGGATGTATCTGGTATGGGTTGGTGAATGTGTCTGGTATGGGTTGGTGGATGTATCCTGATGTATACAGTGTGTACAGTATCTCTGATGGAAATACCGGAGATATATTTACTATTAACTGTACGAGTGGACCAGATTATGATCATCAGTAGTATCTAGATGGAGCAGGAATGGAAGGGTTAGGATCATCAGTATATCCTCTATAGATGGAGCAGGAATGGAAGGTGTGTCGTTTTATCAGCTTTAAATAAAGAAAGATCAACTTCTGACGAAATCACCAAACAACACTTCCTTTGTCAGCAGCTGTTTGGACCGAGTCCAGTTCAACTCTCTCTCTCTCTCTCTCTCTCTCTCTCTCTCTCTCTCTCTCTCTCTCTCTCTGTGTCTCTGTGTCTCTCTCTCTGTCTCTCTCTCTCGTCATGTTGGTCGAGTTATAGCCAAGCCAGAGCCCTTCCCTCTGAAGAGACGCACGCACGCACGCACGCACACACCCCTTCAAAGCATGTGGATTGTGTCTGCCACTTGGATTTGGTCTCTGACTCATGTTCTCGTCACAATCCTCAGGGGGGGCGTGTCTGAGCGCACGCCAGCAACAACATCACACTGTACAGTGTGTGTGTGTGTGTGTGTGCGCTTGCGTGCGTGCGTGTGTGTACGTGCACAACACGTTCTCACACCCAGGGTGTGCTGTGGTGACGAGTCACTCAAACCTCTGATGTTTGATGTGACATGCAGGCTTTGATGTGGAATCCTCAGTGGTGAGAAAGTAACCAAGTACATTAAGTACTGTACTTTAGGACGATTTTGAGGTACTTTTACTTTACTGGAGTACACACTTTCAGTACTTTTACTTCTACTCCAATAGATCTCAGAGGCAAATTATACTTTGTACTTTTTACTCCACTAAATTCATTTGAAAACTTGAGTTACTACTAGTTATTTTGATTCTTATTACAAAACATATACAGCCTTACAGTTCGCACTTCAAATGGCCGATCTACAAGCTCACAATGCGTCACCATGTGACGCATTGTGAGCTTGTAGATCTGCTATTTTCAACAACAACAACAAATATGCATTTGAAAACTTGAAATGGCATGTTCTGCATATTGAGTTACTTAAGTACTTTTGGTACTTTAAGTACACTTTGATGCCAATACATTTGTACTTTTACTCATGTTTTTTGAATTCCGGACTTTTACATATGTAACAGAGTATTTCCACGCAAGTAAAACGATCGAGAACTTTTCTTGCCGTCGCATGGAGCCTCTCTCCACACAGCCCGTCTTGACTCTGGCTAACACTCGTCATGTCACAGTGATGTCACAGTGAGGGAATGATGACAAGCTTGTAGATCTGCTAGTTTGTAATCTGTTAGTTTTGAGTTTTAATTCCTGAAAGGTAACAGTTTTGGGACATGTGAGATTTCCCCCCGACGGAGACCATCTATTATAAAAGGTTAAAACACATTTAAAACACATTAAAAGGCTCCATAAAAAGGACACAACGACTCTCCAACATGACTCTAAATCTTGGCTAAAAGCCAAAGAGTAAAAAAAAAAGGACGACTTTTAAGACAATGTTAGACAGAGGACAGGATGGACAAACATATAAAGCTGCATGCCTGTGTGAACGTATGTGCGTGTGCATGCATGCGTGCGTGCGTGCGTGCGTGCGTGCGTGCGTGCGTGCACACGGGGGACTATACAGTGGGCCACGAGTGCTCTCTGTCTTTCTGTCTTTGTCCACATGCTCTCTGTCTTTCTGTCTTTGTCCACATGCTCTCTGTCAGCCAACAGGAGGCCTAATGGTGACATATATAAATGTAGCTCTGAGGAGACCATCTCTCTCTTGTCCCCCCCAAGGCCCCCACCCCCCTTTTCTCCTCTTAGAGTCAATATTGACACAGTCAGTCAGTGAGGCACATTGTCATTACTCAGTACAGCCCTCAGTCAGCCCTACACAGTGAAATACAGTACAGCCCTCAGTCAGCCCTACACAGTGAAATACAGTACAGCCCTCAGTCAGCCCTACACAGTGAAATACAGTACAGCCCTCAGTCAGCCCTACACAGTGAAATACAGTACAGCCCTCAGTCAGCCCTACACAGTGAAATACAGTACAGCCCTCAGTCAGCCCTACACAGTGAAATACAGTACAGCCCTCAGTCAGCCCTACACAGTGAAATACAGTACAGCCCTCAGTCAGCCCTACACAGTGAAATACAGTACAGCCCTCAGTCAGCCCTACACAGTGAAATACAGTACAGCCCTCAGTCAGCCCTACACAGTGAAATACAGTACAGCCCTCAGTCAGCCCTACACAGTGAAATACAGTACAGCCCTCAGTCAGCCCTACACAGTGAAATACAGTACAGCCCTCAGTCAGCCCTACACAGTGAAATACAGTACAGCCCTCAGTCAGCCCTACACAGTGAAATACAGTACAGCCCTCAGTCAGCCCTACACAGTGAAATACAGTACAGCCCTCAGTCAGCCCTACACAGTGAAATACAGTACAGCCCTCAGTCAGCCCTACACAGTGAAATACAGTACAGCCCTCAGTCAGCCCTACACAGTGAAATACAGTACAGCCCTCAGTCAGCCCTACACAGTGAAATACAGTACAGCCCTCAGTCAGCCCTACACAGTGAAATACAGTACAGCCCTCAGTCAGCCCTACACAGTGAAATACAGTACAGCCCTCAGTCAGCCCTACACAGTGAAATACAGTACAGCCCTCAGTCAGCCCTACACAGTGAAATACAGTACAGCCCTCAGTCAGCCCTACACAGTGAAATACAGTACAGCCCTCAGTCAGCCCTACACAGTGAAATACAGTACAGCCCTCAGTCAGCCCTACACAGTGAAATACAGTACAGCCCTCAGTCAGCCCTACACAGTGAAATACAGTACAGCCCTCAGTCAGCCCTACACAGTGAAATACAGTACAGCCCTCAGTCAGCCCTACACAGTGAAATACTTAGTGTTCATTATGGACCTGTGTAACACAGAGCGTATACCATTCAACAGGTCCATTTGGCTGCATGCACGCACGCTTGGGTGCACGCACGCACGCACGCACGCTTGGGTGCACGCTTGGGTGCACGCACGCACGCACGTACGCACGCACGCACGCACGCACGCACGCACGCACGCACGCACGCACAAACGCACGGACAAACGCATGCACGCAATACCGAAAAAACACAGCCCGCCAAGGCTTTGCGGTGTGCTGTTGATAGAAAATGAGTCATTTTTTGGGATGAACCCGGCATACTTTGTTGTACGACAAATATATGTACGCGAAAATATCCGATCTAGCTCAAGATTACATTGACAGTCCTTGTCCAAATGGGTGTACATATACATGGAGGGGCGGCAGTGGCTCAGCGGTAGAACGTATGGACGGGAACCCAGTTCGATCCCTGTGGGCTCCCCCAGAGTCAGTGTCGAAGTGTCCTTGAGCAAGACACTGAACCCCTAATTGCTCCTGATGTGCAGGTTGGTGCCTTGCATGGTTTCCACCGCCATCAGTGTGTGAATGTGTGTGTGAATGGGTGAATGTATGTAATGCACAATCTCTGTAAAGATTCCACTTATTCCACTTAATGTTATGCTATCTATGCTGCTGCATTGTCTGAAGGAAGCTAAACAAAAATACGTTTTACTCTTATATACCCGTACACAAGATGGAACAATAAAGCTTTACTCTTATATACCCGTACACAAGATGGAACAATAAAGCTTTACTCTTATATACCCGTACACAAGATGGAACAATAAAGCTTTACTCTTATATACCCGTACACAAGATGGAACAATAAAGCTTTACTCTTATATACCTGGTAAATGGTAAATGGTGCATTTATATAGCGCCTTGGGCGCTTTACATAGATTGTGCATTACATTCACACAGACATTCATTCACCGATTGCGGCGGAAGCCATGCAAGGTACCAACCAGCACATCGGGAGCAATTTGGGGTTCAGTGTCTTGCCCAAGGACACTTCGACATGTAGACAGGAGGAGCCGGGATTCGAACCGCCGACCCATGGATCATTGGACGACCTGCTGTACACAAGATGGAACAATAAAGTTTCACTCTTATATACCTGTACACAAGATGGAACAATAAAGTTTCACTCTTATATACCCGTACACAAGATGGAACAATAAAGCACATCATTGAACCTTGAAACCGAGTGAGAGGACAAATGCATCGCTGCTGTCCGGAAGACTCCACCTCCAACTCCATTTTTTTCGTGGAAATGAATCACTGCTATTAAACACCCTCCTCCTCCCCCAAAATAAACTGGTCAGGCTACTACTTGGCCTCACTCCCCGAACCCACCTCACCCCTGCCCATTTTGACAGGCTTAGGGTTGACGACAGAGTACAGCATCTTGCAATGGGTCTGGTCCACAAGATTCGATGCAGCACTAAGATACCCATGTACCTGTCTAAATACTTCACTAAGATACCCATGTACCTGTCTAAATACTTCACTAAGATACCCATGTACCTGTCTAAATACTTCACTAAGATACCCATGTACCTGTCTAGATACTTCACTAAGATACCCATGTACCTGTCTAAATACTTCACTAAGATACCCATGTACCTGTCTAAATACTTCACTAAGATACCCATGTACATGTCTAAATACTTCACTAAGATACCCATGTACCTGTCTAGATACTTCACTAAGATACCCATGTACCTGTCTAAATACTTCACTAAGATACCCATGTACCTGTCTAAATACTTCACTAAGATACCCATGTACCTGTCTAAATACTTCACTAAGATACCCATGTACCTGTCTAGATACTTCACTAAGATACCCATGTACCTGTCTAAATACTTCACTAAGATACCCATGTACCTGTCTAAATACTTCACCAAGATACCCATGTACCTGTCTAAATACTTCACTAAGATACCCATGTACCTGTCTAAATACTTCACCAAGATACCCATGTACCTGTCTAAATACTTCACTAAGATACCCATGTACCTGTCTAAATACTTCACTAAGATACCCATGTACCTGTCTAAATACTTCACTAAGATACCCATGTACCTGTCTAAATACTTCACTAAGATACCCATGTACCTGTCTAAATACGTCACTAAGATACCCATGTACCTGTCTAAATACTTCACTAAGATACCCATGTACCTGTCTAAATACTTCACTAAGATACCCATGTACCTGTCTAAATACTTCACTAAGATACCCATGTACCTGTCTAGATACTTCACTAAGATACCCATGTACCTGTCTAAATACTTCACTAAGATACCCATGTACCTGTCTAAATACTTCACCAAGATACCCATGTACCTGTCTAAATACTTCACTAAGATACCCATGTACCTGTCTAAATACTTCACCAAGATACCCATGTACCTGTCTAAATACTTCACTAAGATACCCATGTACCTGTCTAAATACTTCACTAAGATACCCATGTACCTGTCTAAATACTTCACTAAGATACCCATGTACCTGTCTAAATACTTCACTAAGATACCCATGTACCTGTCTAAATACGTCACTAAGATACCCATGTACCTGTCTAAATACTTCACTAAGATACCCATGTACCTGTCTAAATACTTCACTAAGATACCCATGTACCTGTCTAAATACTTCACCAAGATACCCATGTACCTGTCTAAATACTTCACTAAGATACCCATGTACCTGTCTAAATACTTCAATAAGATACCCATGTACCTGTCTAAATACTTCACTAAGATACCCATGTATCTATCTAAATACTTCACTAAGATACCCATGTACCTGTCTAAATACTTCACTAAGATACCCATGTACCTGTCTAAATACTTCACTAAGATACCCATGTACCTGTCTAAATACTTCACTAAGATACCCATGTACCTGTCTAAATACTTCACTAAGATACCCATGTACCTGTCTAAATACTTCACTAAGATACCCATGTACCTGTCTAAATACTTCACTAAGATACCCATGTACCTGTCTAAATACTTCACTAAGATACCCATGTACCTGTCTAAATACTTCACTAAGATACCCATGTACCTGTCTAAATACTTCACTAAGATACCCATGTACCTGTCTAAATACTTCACTAAGATACCCATGTACCTGTCTAAACGAAGTCCACACCCACAACACCAGAGGGAGTTCAACAAACCATGTGCAACTCAGATTCGGCACAAACAAGGGACTAAATTAATATCGCTAAATATAATTATCACTATATCATCACCTGTAGAGATGCTGTAGTGATAATAATCACTATATCATCACATGTAGAGATGCTGATGATAATAATCACTATATCATCACATGTAGAGATGCTGATGATAATAATCACTATATCATCACATGTAGAGATGCTGTAGTGATAATAATCACTATATCATCACATGTAGAGATGCTGATGATAATAATCACTATATCATCACATGTAGAGATGCTGATGATAATAATCACTATATCATCACATGTAGAGATGCTGATGATAATAATCACTATATCATCACATGTAGAGATGCTGTAGTGATAATAATCACTATATCATCACATGCAGAGATGCTGTAGTGATAATAATCACTATATCATCACATGTAGAGATGCTGTAGTGATAATAATCACTATATCATCACATGTAGAGATGCTGATGATAATAATCAAGTGGAAACAGGATGTTCCACTCATGTATTTTCCACCATAAATTATTGCCTCATCCTTTTTCCTACGAGAAGAAATAAAATAGCCAATTGTTTGATCGCGTCTCGTGCTGATGTGAGAGGGATGGAGACCCTCGCAAGTGTGTGTGTGTGTGTGTGTGTGTGTGTGTGTGTGTGTGTGTGTGTGTGTGTGTGTGTGTGTTCCAGTGGAAAAGCCCCTCCATCAGACACACCCCAACAAAGCAGCTGGCCGGCCCTGCATGCTGGATTAATGCTGTAGAAACAAAGAAGATTCAAATTCACCACAGACAATATTTTACACACAAAACCCCACGTGGGAGTTCATCAAGAGCAGACCAAGTACAGAGCCACGGGTTAAGTACAGAGCCACCGGTTAAGATCAGACCAAGTACAGAGCCACCGGTTAAGTACAGAGCCACCGGTTAAGAGCAGACCAAGTACAGAGCCACCGGTTAAGAGCAGACCAAGTACAGAGCCACCGGTTAAGATCAGACCAAGTACAGAGCCACCGGTTAAGAGCAGACCAAGTACAGAGCCACCGGTTAAGATCAGACCAAGTACAGAGCCACCGGTTAAGAGCAGACCAAGTACAGAGCCACCGGTTAAGAGCAGACCAAGTACAGAGCCACCGGTTAAGTACAGAGCCACCGGTTAAGTACAGAGCCACCGGTTAAGATCAGACCAAGTACAGAGCCACCGGTTAAGTACAGAGCCACCGGTTAAGATCAGACCAAGTACAGAGCCACCGGTTAAGAGCAGACCAAGTACAGAGCCACCGGTTAAGATCAGACCAAGTACAGAGCCACCGGTTAAGATCAGACCAAGTACAGAGCCACCGGTTAAGTACAGAGCCACCGGTTAAGTACAGAGCCACCGGTTAAGTACAGAGCCACCGGTTAAGTACAGAGCCACCGGTTAAGTACAGAGCCACCGGTTAAGTACAGAGCCACCGGTTAAGAGCAGACCAAGTACAGAGCCACCGGTTAAGTACAGAGCCACCGGTTAAGTACAGAGCAACCGGTTAAGAGCAGACCAAGTACAGAGCCACCGGTTAAGTACAGAGCCACCGGTTAAGAGCAGACCAAGTACAGAGCCACCGGTTAAGTACAGAGCAACCGGTTAAGAGCAGACTAAGTACAGAGCCACCGGTTAAGTACAGAGCCACCGGTTAAGAGCAGACCAAGTACAGAGCCACCGGTTAAGTACAGAGCAACCGGTTAAGAGCAGACTAAGTACAGAGCCACCGGTTAAGAGCAGACCAAGTACAGAGCCACCGGTTAAGTACAGAGCAACCGGTTAAGAGCAGACCAAGTACAGAGCCACCGGTTAAGTACAGAGCAACCGGTTAAGAGCAGACCAAGTACAGAGCCACCGGTTAAGTACAGAGCAACCGGTTAAGAGCAGACTAAGTACAGAGCCACCGGTTAAGTACAGAGCAACCGGTTAAGAGCAGACTAAGTACAGAGCCACCGGTTAAGTACAGAGCAACCGGTTAAGAGCAGACTAAGTACAGAGCCACCGGTTAAGAGCAGACTAAGTACAGAGCCACCGGTTAAGTACAGAGCCACCGGTTAAGTACAGAGCCACCGGTTAAGTACAGAGCCACCGGTTAAGTACAGAGCCACCGGTTAAGTACAGAGCCACCGGTTAAGTACAGAGCAACCGGTTAAGTACAGAGCAACCGGTTAAGAGCAGACTAAGTACAGAGCCACCGGTTAAGAGCAGACTAAGTACAGAGCCACCGGTTAAGTACAGAGCCACCGGTTAAGTACAGAGCCACCGGTTAAGTACAGAGCCACCGGTTAAGTACAGAGCCACCGGTTAAGTACAGAGCCACTGGTTAAGTACAGAGCCACCGGTTAAGTACAGAGCCACCGGTTAAGTACAGAGCCACCGGTTAAGTACAGAGCCACCGGTTAAGTACAGAGCCACAGGTTAAGTACAGAGCCACCGGTTAAGTACAGAGCAACCGGTTAAGAGCAGACTAAGTACAGAGCCACCGGTTAAGAGCAGACTAAGTACAGAGCCACCGGTTAAGTACAGAGCCACCGGTTAAGTACAGAGCCACCGGTTAAGTACAGAGCCACCGGTTAAGTACAGAGCCACCGGTTAAGTACAGAGCCACCGGTTAAGTACAGAGCCACCGGTTAAGAGCAGAGCCACCGGTTAAGTACAGAGCCACCGGTTAAGTACAGAGCCACCGGTTAAGTACAGAGCCACCGGTTAAGTACAGAGCCACCGGTTAAGTACAGAGCCACCGGTTAAAGGACAACTTCACCACTTTTCAACTTCTCTTCCTATATTTGGTCCTAACTAATGTTCATGATAAAATGGCACCATTTTTTTCTACTCAGTCTGTGTCTCATAGGAAGGCTGTGGGCAGTTCAGAAACCTGTCCACCAGTGACATCATCGATGGTGAATCCAAGCTAATAGAAACGGCAGGCTGTCTTTTCCTGAAAAGTTGCAATGCAAAAGTTGAAGCCATCGTTCTCACGATAATACAAATCTAAATATATTTTAAAACAAATCTTGTTTAAAAAAAAATCTGCCTAATGATGATGTCACTGGTGGACGGGTGTCCGAACTGCCCAAAGCCCTCCTATGAGACACAGACTGAGTAGGAAAAAGTTGTGGTGTTTTATCATGAAAATTAGTGAGGACCAATTATATGAAGAGATGTTGAAAAGTGGTGAAGTGGTCCTTTAAGTACAGAGCCACCGGTTAAGAGCAGACCAAGTACAGAGTAGGGTTTAATGCCGGGATCCCGGGATTTCGGTTCTCCCGGGCATAGGGCACGCAATTTCCCGCCCGGAAATTTCTTCGGGACCCGTCGTCCCAGAGTTTTTTTTTTCTTGTTAGAAATTACACTAATTACTAGAACGGTCTACTACAGCGCGGAGGCAATTACCAATTAGGCTGCTTGCCACATTATCCTCGCCATCCGTGCAAACATGGCGTCTGTTTCAGCAGTGTGGGCGGATTTCACTAAAACTAAACGATAGTGAAGCTAAATGCAAGACCTGCAAAAAAATATATAAATGCGCTGGAGGGTCAACTAGTGGTTTGGCTCGACACTTGGTCACCCACAAATCGAGCAGCGGAGCTGCTGCTGAGAGCGATGGGCCTTCCACTTAGCCTGGCTAATAAGCCAGACTAATATCACACAACACTGTCGCGGTATATCAGTCTGGGCTGGCTCCACTTGGATTTCATTTCCCGGGGAACATTTTCTCTTTGACGCAATTGGTCAGAGCTACTGTCAGTCAAAAGTCTCAAGCATTGAACGTCACTGTACCAAAGCCCGCCTATATTGCATACCGTGTCCCGATTGGTCCGACCTGTTCTCTGCTGTAGGAAAGAGGCGTGCTACTGAGCCTCGCCAGACCGTAATCCGCTGGTAGGCAACTTTTTTTTGCCAACGGCTGATTCGGTCTGGTTTATTAACCAGGCTACCTTCCACTAGCAAGCAAACTAAGCTAATGTTCGCTGCAAAGAAACCACTTAATGCGATTCTGGCCCAGCTGGCCGCGGTAGATGGATTTTCATTCAATGCCATTGCAAAGAGCGCATATATCCGACATGCCCTGGAGAATGACGGCCACAAGTTGCCAAAAAACCCAGACGAGATAGCAAAGATGGTACAGGGCTATGCGGCGGAGCAACAGAGCAAACTAGTCCTTGCCTTTAAAATGATGGTACGCAACGCGCCGAACGCGGGTGCTCGTTTCTCGCTTACAATGGATGAATACACCTCCCTCCAGAACAAGCGATTTATGAACATTAATCTGCACACTGAGGACGAGCATTGGAACCTGGGGGTTTTTCGGATCGAGGGAAGCATGACGTCAGAGCGAGTGGTTGAGCTTTTGGAAAAAAAACTTGAACTCTACTCTCTTAACCTGGACGACCACATCGTGTGTGCCACGACCGACGGCGCCTCTGTGATGGTGAAGTATGGAAAATTGGTTCTCCCTGAACACCAGCTGTGCTATTGCCACGCCATCCACCTGGCCGTGACAGATACACTCTACACAAAAAAAGTACGGACCCGATACGATACGAGTGATGATGATGATGAGGAGCTAGGCGACGAAGATGATGGCGAGGACGAGGAGCAGCGCGCACAACTATCCAGAGTCAATTTGGACAGCTCCGTGGAAAAGGTGATTAGATTTAACTAACGTTATGCACACCACACAAGTTTTATTATTTTCTCACTCACTCAGCCTATATATTAGACCCATTTTATTGTAATTAATTATTATCCATTTTCACCTATTAATAATACAATTATCCCACCCAGGTTCTAAAGATTGCCAGACATTTCCGACGGTCTCCTCTTGCCAACGAGAAACTGCAGGCTTACGTCAAAGAAGAGTTGGGAAAAGAATTGAAGCTCAATCTAGACTGTCGCACACGTTGGGACAGTATGAGTGACATGGTGGATCGGTACATTTCGCTGCATCGCCCCGTCTCTAAAGCACTGGTTGACATCCAGCCATCGCTGATTGTCAGAGATGATGAGCTGACCAGTCTTAAGGAACTTGCAAGTTGCCTGAAACCTGTGAAGATGGGAGTGAAAAGCCTATGCGAAAGAGGAGCAAATCTCCTGAAGGCAGATGGCGTTTTCAAATTCATCCTATCCGAGCTGGAGAAGCAGGACACCACCATCTCTCGGGATATGACGGAGGCCATCAGGACCAGATTCGGGGACAGGAGACTGAACAACATTGTGTCTTTGTGCAGGTAATGGCTAGTCTGAATATTATAGCCTACTTGTTGGAGATAATGTTATAGCTTCCCAATTAAAGCAGGTTCATATAATAATAATAATAATAATAATAGGATTATTATTATTATAGCCTATTACTTTACATTTTGATATTTAGGCTATATTTAACCTATACATTATTTGTTTAGGTACCTCCAAAACCCAGTGATCGTGACTACTGCAGATTTGCTGTTCGCTATGCCCTCCAAAAATACACTGATGAGGACAGCACTCGGTCTCTGCGAGCGCCTGTTTGTAACAAGTGACACGGAACCGCAACCACCAGATGATGGAATGGAATCAGAAGAGGAGAGTCAGACTACTGTGGGCCTACAAGCCCAACTGCAGCAAGAAATCGATGCGTGCATGAGAAGCCCAGACCCCGAGGAAAAGACGGGGAATGACCTGCAGAAAATCATTTCAAAGGAATTTGCGCTCTTCGAAGCAACCAAAGTGCGTCCCAAAAATCTCCAATGCCTCTACTTGGCTCTTGGAACCATTCCGCCAACTTCAGTGGAATCTGAGCGGGCCTTTTCAGTGTGCGGAACGTTCGTTACCAAACTGAGAAACAGACTGAGCGACAAATCAATAAATGCACTTTGCTTCCTTAAATCCCACTTCCTCAAATCCCAAATGGAAGAGAAATAAGGTAATCAAGTCATTCAAGTGAGCAAAGTAGCCTGTTTAATTGCCTCGTTTATTTTCAGTTGCATACAGTATAGGAGGCTAAAATGTTACCGCAACGGCCACGCGTTGTGAGCTTGTAAATCGGCTAATTGCATTGTTAATTAATGTTTTTCGTTCTAGAAAAAGCTCAAAGAACATTTGATGTTCAAAAAATGTTTTTCGTTCAAAAAAATGCTTAATAAAGTATTCAGTGTTGGGAAGTGTATTGTGTCACTTTTTCTGATTAGCGTAGGCCTAGGCCTATATACATTATTAATACTTTAATGTAATAATTTAATTGCACATGTTCATATTTCATTCAAATAAAACGTTTTAAACAATGAAATCACTATTCTATTGAAAATATTAAGTATATGTACTTAAAAATGCATTTTCGTGGGCACTTTTTTTTTTTTTTTTTTAAATTTTTTTAATTTTCGACAGGAATTCCCGCGGGAGCCCGGGAAAAGGTCGTCAAATTCCCGGGAATTGAAATGGGCCAAATCCAGGAAAATATTAAACCCTAGTACAGAGCCACCGGTTAAGTCGACTGAAAATGGAGGGTTCAAAAATGTTAACCGTATGAAAATACGGCAGTAATCCTGGTCTCTAAACTACCTCCCCTTGGCCAGCCGGGGCGCCAGATGGAGGGGAAAGGAACTGGTCTCTATACCGCCTCCCCCTGGCCAGCCGGGGCGCCTGATGGAGGGGAAAGGAACTGGTCTCTATACCGCCTCCCCCTGGCCAGCCGGGGCGCCTGATGGAGGGGAAAGGAACTGGTCTCTATACCGCCTCCCCCTGGCCAGCCGGGGCGCCTGATGGAGGGGAAAGGAACTGGTCTCCATACTGCCTCCCCCTGGCCAGCCGGGGCGCCTGATGGAGGGGAAAGGAACTGGTCTCTAAACCGCCTCCCCCTGGCCAGCCGGGGCGCCTGATGGAGGGGAAAATAACTGGTCTCTATACCGCCTCCCCCTGGCCAGCCGGGGCGCCTGATGGAGGGGAAAGGAACTGGTCTCTATACCGCCTCCCCCTGGCCAGCCGGGGCGCCTGATGGAGGTGAAAGGAACTGGTCTCCATACCGCCTCCCCCTGGCCAGCCGGGGCGCCTGATGGAGGGGAAAGGAACTGGTTGGAATAACGTGTTCCTTCCACGCGTTACGTCCAACCAGGGAAACTCCCCCTGTCAGGTGTAAAGGAGCGACTTGGACACTCAGGCATGAAGGAAGCATGAGTTCAAGTCCGTTGCTATGTCCCCCATATATGGGGACTAGGCTGGCGGAGGGTGTGTAGAGCCCAGGATCACATTAGATAATTGACACATGGGTGAAAAAATGGGTTACAAAATCGAGGGATAAAAATTAAAAAATAAAATAAAATACACATTAGGCTGGCCAAGTGGTCCAGGCACATCATGCCACATATAGGCTCTGGCCTGACAGCGCGTCGCGTGTTCGAGTCCCATCCATGACGACCTTTGCTGCATGTCTCTCCCCTTCTCTCTCTCTCTCTCTCTCTCTCTCTCTCTCTCTCTCTCTCTCTCTCTCTCTCTCTCTCTCTCTCTCCTGGGGACCCCCAGTGTAGAGGTCTATAGTCTAGTACCAGTGCAGTCCTGAGGACCCCCAGTGTAGAGGTCTATAGTCTAGTACCAGTGCAGTCCTGAGGACCCCCAGTGTAGAGGTCTATAGTCTAGTACCAGTGCAGTCCTGAGGACCCCCAGTGTAGAGGTCTATAGTCTAGTACCAGTGCAGTCCTGAGGACCCCCAGTGTAGAGGTCTATAGTCTACCAGTGCAGTCCTGGGGACCCCCAGTGTAGAGGTCTATAGTCTAGTACCAGTCCAGTCCTGGGGACCCCCAGTGTAGAGGTATATAGTCTAGTACCAGTGCAGTCCTGAGGACCCCCAGTGTAGAGGTCTATAGTCTAGTACCAGTCCAGTCCTGGGGAACCCCAGGAATAAAGTATACAGGGTTTAAGAGAGCAGAAATGGACATTATATTGTCAGTCTCATATAGTGAACATTGAACTAAAACGAACATTGATTGTGTGAATTTCTGCCAACACTTCTCAGCTTTATTTTATTGTGGCCGTAATGCGTCTGCCAGACACCTGGAACCTATACTCTGTAGCATGTAAACTTTTCCTCCGTTAACCGTCATAAAATACAGAGAACGGGAATCTATTTAAAAACCCTTTATAAAACTTTATATCATTTTAAGGTTTTACTCTGACACACATACACATGGAGAGAGGGAGAGAGAGAGAGAGAGAGAGAGAGAGAGAGAGAGAGAGAGAGAGAGAGAGAGAGAGAGAGAGAGAGAGAGAGAGGGAGGGAGAGAGAGAGAGAGAGAGAGAGAGAGAGAGAGAGAGAGAGAGAGAGAGAGAGAGAGAGAGAGATGGACGTAAGTCTCTCTCTCTCTCGGAGGTGGAGGAGGAGGATGAGGAGGAGGACGAGGAGGAGGAGGAGGATGAGGAGGAGGAGGAGGTGTAGGAGGAGGTGGAGGAGGATGAGGAGGAAGAGGAGGTGGAGGAGGAGGATGAGGAGGATGTACACAGTGTATTATTAGTAATATTATGGTCTGTATTCTAACATGTACACATTGTATTATTAGTAGTATTATGGTCTGTATTCTAACATGTACACAGTGTATTATTAGTAGTATTATGGTCTGTATTCTAACATGTACACATTGTATTATTAGTAGTATTATGGTCTGTATTCTAACATGTACACAGTGTATTATTAGTAGTATTATGGTCTGTATTCTAACATGTACACAGTGTATTATTAGTAGTATTATGGTCTGTATTCTAACATGTACACAGTTTATTATTAGTAGTATTATGGTCTGTATTCTAACATGTACACATTGTATTATTAGTAGTATTATGGTCTGTATTCTAACATGTACACAGTGTATTATTAGTAGTATTATGGTCTGTATTCTAACATGTACACAGTGTATTATTAGTAGTATTATGGTCTGTATTCTAACATGTACACAGTTTATTATTAGTAGTATTATGGTCTGTATTCTAACATGTACACACAGTGTATTAGTAGTATTAGTAGTATTATTAGTATTAGTAGTATTAGTAGTATTAGTAGTATTATTAGTATTAGTAGTATTAGTAGTATTAGTAGTATTAGTAGTATTAGTAGTATTAGTAGTATTAGTAGTATTATTAGTATTAGTAGTATTAGTAGTATTATTAGTATTAGTAGTATTAGTAGTATTAGTAGTATTAGTAGTATTAGTAGTATTAGTAGTATTATTAGTATTAGTAGTATTAGTAGTATTAGTAGTATTAGTAGTATTAGTACTAGTATTATAGATCAGATGCCTAATAAATAACAGGCCTTGATAGAAAAAGGGTTGAAACCCACTGCCCATTCTGACCTGAGATCAGATTCTAAAAATGTCTTCGAAATCCTGACAGTTTTCTGAAAAAGCTATGTTTCCATGTCAGTCGTTCTTCGCTTTTTCAAAAATAGCAGACCTACAAAAATAGCAGATCTACAAGCTCGTAGCGCGCCACTCAGCTCACCAAAAGGGGTTCCCGCCCAAAATGGGTTAAAATAACCTTCGTCTCCGTGCAGTGCAGATGAGTGCGTGCCGTACCGTGCAGAGAAGCACAGGTGTTACTCGTTGTCTACAATCACTAAAGAGACGTTTACTGTATGTTTAGTTTCTGAGCCATTTCAGGGCAGTTCGTTCGTCAGGGCAGTAGACAGCGTGGGCGTAAAATAAAACCAATAAAGAGATCTCCACTCGTTTCCTCTGTACGTGTACGTAGCGCACGCAC
>NW_027637369.1:0-13460 GCF_951216825.1 Electrona antarctica | reverse complement strand
CCGCGCTACGAGCTTGTAGGTCTGCTAAGAAAAATCGTGAAAATGTGGCCCAAATGTTTGAAAATATTCTTTCAGAGTGAACGTTTTCAACTCAAATCTTTGCTTCTGGGGGGGGTCCTTGGAACAACATATTTTGAGAGGGGTCGGCGGCCAATTACATATATCTTTGGGGGTCCTTGACATGAAAATGAACGAGAGAAACATGAGGTCATGGAACGCACGCACGCGCACACAGTCACACACGCACACGCTGGTATTGCGCCAGGTGGCTCAGCTGTGTGCCAGCCACGCACCCCCCCCCCTCCCAGCTAGACCTCCCTGTATGCCACCCTGTAACCCCCCCCCCCCCCCCCCCCCCCACCCCCCTACACACACACTGCACCCCTCCTCCTTGCTGTTAGCCTTTGTGGGCTAATTAGCGGTGAAATTGGTGAATTGCAGGCTCAGGCACACGCGCGCACGCACACACACACACACACGCACACACCTCATCAAACCCTGGATAGCATACATTTAGAAGACTGACATCTGACATTTTTAGATAAAAAACAAAAACATAAAAAATCCGCAAGCCCCCACCCGTGCTTTAAGCAGTGACGTCACAGTGGGCACCCCTCACTTCACACAAGTGTATATATATGATATGATATGATATATGATATATAATCATATATATGATGATTATATATATATATAGATAAAATAGGGGCCCCTCCTATATTCAGCTATTAGTGTAGATGTCTGTCTTACACAAACATTAAATTCCCATTGAACAATGAATGCTTGATGTACGATGATAAGAGCGCCCCTCACTTCACACGGGTGTGATTTTTAAGTGGTGCATCCACTTCCTTAAGTGACTATGTGTGTGCCTGGGTGCGTGCGTCTGAGCACGAAAACAGCATGGTTGTTTTTCACCACCTGTGCGCAACATAACACACACACAAACACACGCACATATCAACTGTATATATGGTGATCTCGGATGTGCCAGTACAGTACAGTGACAGTACAGTACAGTAGAGGGTACAGTAGAGGGACCCCCACACGGTAACTCTGTCATTTCTCAACCGTTTCGGACGCGGGGCAGCTCACCGGAATCGGGCCGGCACCCTGGGTGCGTTCCTGTTGGTCTAGACCCCCCCCCGGGACCCCCACACGGAGTTGCACCACTTACTTCACACGGTTGTGATTTTTACTTTTGTAGCGAGAATAGATAAATTATATATACCTGTACAGTGAGAATAGAAAAATTATCTCTCCTTTCTCCCCCCCCCCCCCCCCCCCTCTCTGATGGCGTGTGTGCAGAGAGAGAGAGGCAGAGAGAGAGAGAGAGAGAGAGTTTCCAGCCTCTAATGATATCAGTGATTGGAGACAGCCGCTCCATCTTTCCGTCCATTCCTCCCCCCCTCCTCCCCTCCCCCCTTCTCTCCCCCTCCTCCCCCCTCCTCCTCCACACCCCATAAATTACCTCCCACATTACAGCCGCCTGTGTTAGTCCATTTGGACCTGACACTAAACAAATAATAGAAACCCATGTTTCTATTGTTGTGTCAGTGGTTGTTTCTATTGTTGTGTCAGTGGTTGTTTCTATTGTTGTGTCAGTGGATGTTTCTATTGTTGTGTCAGTGGTTGTTTCTATCGTTGTGTCAGTGGTTGTTTCTATTGTTGTGTCAGTGGTTGTTTCTATTGTTGTGTCAGTGGTTGTTTCTATTGTTGTGTCAGTGGTTGTTTCTATTGTTGTGTCAGTGGTTGTTTCTATTGTTGTGTCAGTGGTTTCTATTGTTGTGTCAGTGGTTGTTTCTATTGTTGTGTCAGTGGTTGTTTCTATTGTTGTGTCAGTGGTTTCTATTGTTGTGTCAGTGGTTGTTTCTATTGTTGTGTCAGTGGTTGTTTCTATTGTTGTGTCAGTGGTTGTGTCAGTGGTTGTTTCTATTGTTGTGTCAGTGGTTGTTTATATTGTGTCAGTGGTTGTTTCTATTGTTGTGTCAGTGGTTGTTTCTATCGTTGTGTCAGTGGTTGTTTATATTGTGTCAGTGGTTGTTTATATTGTGTCAGTGGTTGTTTCTATTGTTGTGTCAGTGGTTGTTTCTATTGTTGTGTCAGTGGTTGTTTCTATTGTTGTGTCAGTGGTTGTTTCTATCGTTGTGTCAGTGGTTGTTTCTATTGTGTCAGTGGTTGTTTCTATCGTTGTGTCAGTGGTTGTTTCTATCGTTGTGTCAGTGGTTGTTTCTATTGTGTCAGTGGTCGTTTCTATTGTTGTGTCAGTGGTTGTTTCTATTGTGTCAGTGGTTGTTTCTATTGTTGTGTCAGTGGTTGTGTCAGTGGTTGTTTCTATTGTTGTGTCAGTGGTTGTTTCTATTGTTGTGTCAGTGGTTGTTTCTATTGTTGTGTCAGTGGTTGTTTATATTGTTGTGTCAGTGGTTGTTTCTATTGTGTCAGTGGTTGTTTCTATTGTTGTGTCAGTGGTTGTTTCTATTGTTGTGTCAGTGGTTGTTTCTATTGTTGTGTCAGTGGTTGTTTCTATTGTTGTGTCAGTGGTTGTTTCTATTGTTGTGTCAGTGGTTGTTTCTATCGTGTCAGTGGTTGTTTCTATCGTGTCAGTGGTTGTTTCTATCGTGTCAGTGGTTGTTTCTATTGTGTCAGTGGTTGTTTATATTGTTGTGTCAGTGGTTGTTTCTATTGTTGTGTCAGTGGTTGTTTCTATTGTGTCAGTGGTTGTTTCTATCGTGTCAGTGGTTGTTTCTATTGTGTCAGTGGTTGTTTCTATCGTGTCAGTGGTTGTTTCTATTGTTGTGTCAGTGGTTGTTTCTATCGTTGTGTCAGTGGTTGTTTCTATCGTGTCAGTGGTTGTTTCTATTGTGTCAGTGGTTGTTTATATTGTTGTGTCAGTGGTTGTTTCTATTGTTGTGTCAGTGGTTGTTTCTATTGTGTCAGTGGTTGTTTCTATTGTGTCAGTGGTTGTTTATATTGTTGTGTCAGTGGTTGTTTCTATTGTTGTGTCAGTGGTTGTTTATATTGTTGTGTCAGTGGTTGTTTCTATTGTTGTGTCAGTGGTTGTTTCTATTGTTGTGTCAGTGGTTGTTTCTATTGTTGTGTCAGTGGTTGTTTCTATTGTGTCAGTGGTTGTTTATATTGTTGTGTCAGTGGTTGTTTCTATTGTGTCAGTGGTTGTTTCTATTGTTGTGTCAGTGGTTGTTTCTATTGTGTCAGTGGTTGTTTCTATTGTGTCAGTGGTTGTTTATATTGTTGTGTCAGTGGTTGTTTCTATTGTTGTGTCAGTGGTTGTTTCTATTGTTGTGTCAGTGGTTGTTTCTATTGTGTCAGTGGTTGTTTCTATTGTGTCAGTGGTTGTTTCTATTGTGTCAGTGGTTGTTTCTATTGTGTCAGTGGTTGTTTCTATTGTGTCAGTGGTTGTTTCTATTGTTGTGTCAGTGGTTGTTTCTATTGTTGTGTCAGTGGTTGTTTATATTGTTGTGTCAGTGGTTGTTTCTAGTGTGTCAGTGGTTGTTTCTATTGTGTCAGTGGTTGTTTCTATTGTGTCAGTGGTTGTTTCTATTGTGTCAGTGGTTGTTTCTATTGTTGTGTCAGTGGTTGTTTATATTGTTGTGTCAGTGGTTGTTTCTATTGTTGTGTCAGTGGTTGTTTCTATTGTTGTGTCAGTGGTTGTTTATATTGTTGTGTCAGTGGTTGTTTCTATTGTTGTGTCAGTGGTTGTTTATATTGTTGTGTCAGTGGTTGTTTCTATTGTTGTGTCAGTGGTTGTTTATATTGTTGTGTCAGTGGTTGTTTCTAGTGTGTCAGTGGTTGTTTCTATTGTGTCAGTGGTTGTTTCTATTGTGTCAGTGGTTGTTTCTATTGTGTCAGTGGTTGTTTCTATTGTGTCAGTGGTTGTTTCTATTGTGTCAGTGGTTGTTTCTATTGTGTCAGTGGTTGTTTATATTGTTGTGTCAGTGGTTGTTTCTATTGTTGTGTCAGTGGTTGTTTCTATTGTGTAAGTGGTTGTTTCTATTGTGTCAGTGGTTGTTTCTATTGTGTCAGTGGTTGTTTCTATTGTGTCAGTGGTTGTTTCTATTGTGTCAGTGGTTGTTTCTATTGTGTCAGTGGTTGTTTCTATTGTGTCAGTGGTTGTTTCTATTGTTGTGTCAGTGGTTGTTTCTATTGTTGTGTCAGTGGTTGTTTCTATTGTTGTGTCAGTGGTTGTTTCTATTGTTGTGTCAGTGGTTGTTTCTATTGTTGTGTCAGTGGTTGTTTCTATTGTGTCAGTGGTTGTTTCTGTTGTGTCAGTGGTTGTTTCTATTGTTGTGTCAGTGGTTGTTTATATTGTTGTGTCAGTGGTTGTTTCTATTGTGTCAGTGGTTGTTTCTATTGTGTCAGTGGTTGTTTATATTGTTGTGTCAGTGGTTGTTTCTATTGTTGTGTCAGTGGTTGTTTCTATTGTTGTGTCAGTGGTTGTTTCTATTGTGTCAGTGGTTGTTTCTATTGTGTCAGTGGTTGTTTCTATTGTGTCAGTGGTTGTTTCTATTGTTGTGTCAGTGGTTGTTTCTATTGTTGTGTCAGTGGTTGTTTCTATTGTTGTGTCAGTGGTTGTTTCTATTGTTGTGTCAGTGGTTGTTTCTATTGTTGTGTCAGTGGTTGTGTCAGTGGTTGTTTATATTGTTGTGTCAGTGGTTGTTTCTATTGTTGTGTCAGTGGTTGTTTATATTGTTGTGTCAGTGGTTGTTTCTATTGTTGTGTCAGTGGTTGTTTATATTGTTGTGTCAGTGGTTGTTTCTATTGTGTCAGTGGTTGTTTCTATTGTGTCAGTGGTTGTTTCTATTGTTGTGTCAGTGGTTGTTTCTATTGTGTCAGTGGTTGTTTATATTGTTGTGTCAGTGGTTGTTTCTATTGTTGTGTCAGTGGTTGTTTCTAGTGTGTCAGTGGTTGTTTCTATTGTTGTGTCAGTGGTTGTTTCTATTGTTGTGTCAGTGGTTGTTTCTATTGTGTCAGTGGTTGTTTCTATTGTGTCAGTGGTTGTTTCTATTGTGTCAGTGGTTGTTTATATTGTTGTGTCAGTGGTTGTTTCTATTGTGTCAGTGGTTGTTTCTATTGTGTCAGTGGTTGTTTCTATTGTTGTGTCAGTGGTTGTTTATATTGTTGTGTCAGTGGTTGTTTATATTGTTGTGTCAGTGGTTGTTTCTATTGTGTCAGTGGTTGTTTCTATTGTGTCAGTGGTTGTTTATATTGTTGTGTCAGTGGTTGTTTCTATTGTTGTGTCAGTGGTTGTTTCTATTGTGTCAGTGGTTGTTTCTATTGTGTCAGTGGTTGTTTCTATTGTTGTGTCAGTGGTTGTTTCTATTGTGTCAGTGGTTGTTTATATTGTTGTGTCAGTGGTTGTTTCTAGTGTGTCAGTGGTTGTTTCTATTGTGTCAGTGGTTGTTTCTATTGTGTCAGTGGTTGTTTCTATTGTGTCAGTGGTTGTTTCTATTGTTGTCTCAGTGGTTGTTTCTATTGTTGTGTCAGTGGTTGTTTATATTGTTGTGTCAGTGGTTGTTTCTATTGTTGTGTCAGTGGTTGTTTCTATTGTTGTGTCAGTGGTTGTTTCTATTGTGTCAGTGGTTGTTTATATTGTTGTGTCAGTGGTTGTTTCTATTGTTGTGTCAGTGGTTGTGTCAGTGGTTGTTTATATTGTTGTGTCAGTGGTTGTTTCTATTGTTGTGTCAGTGGTTGTTTATATTGTTGTGTCAGTGGTTGTTTCTATTGTTGTGTCAGTGGTTGTTTATATTGTTGTGTCAGTGGTTGTTTCTATTGTGTCAGTGGTTGTTTCTATTGTGTCAGTGGTTGTTTCTATTGTTGTGTCAGTGGTTGTTTCTATTGTGTCAGTGGTTGTTTATATTGTTGTGTCAGTGGTTGTTTCTATTGTTGTGTCAGTGGTTGTTTCTAGTGTGTCAGTGGTTGTTTCTATTGTTGTGTCAGTGGTTGTTTCTATTGTTGTGTCAGTGGTTGTTTCTATTGTGTCAGTGGTTGTTTCTATTGTGTCAGTGGTTGTTTCTATTGTGTCAGTGGTTGTTTCTATTGTGTCAGTGGTTGTTTCTATTGTGTCAGTGGTTGTTTCTATTGTTGTGTCAGTGGTTGTTTCTATTGTGTCAGTGGTTGTTTATATTGTTGTGTCAGTGGTTGTTTCTAGTGTGTCAGTGGTTGTTTCTATTGTGTCAGTGGTTGTTTCTATTGTGTCAGTGGTTGTTTCTATTGTGTCAGTGGTTGTTTCTATTGTTGTCTCAGTGGTTGTTTCTATTGTTGTGTCAGTGGTTGTTTATATTGTTGTGTCAGTGGTTGTTTCTATTGTTGTGTCAGTGGTTGTTTCTATTGTTGTCTCAGTGGTTGTTTCTATTGTTGTGTCAGTGGTTGTTTATATTGTTGTGTCAGTGGTTGTTTATATTGTTGTCTCAGTGGTTGTTTCTATTGTTGTGTCAGTGGTTGTTTATATTGTTGTGTCAGTGGTTGTTTCTATTGTTGTGTCAGTGGTTGTTTCTATTGTTGTGTCAGTGGTTGTTTCTATTGTGTCAGTGGTTGTTTCTATTGTGTCAGTGGTTGTTTCTATTGTTGTGTCAGTGGTTGTTTATATTGTTGTGTCAGTGGTTGTTTCTAGTGTGTCAGTGGTTGTTTCTATTGTTGTCAGTGGTTGTTTATATTGTTGTGTCAGTGGTTGTTTCTATTGTGTCAGTGGTTGTTTCTATTGTGTCAGTGGTTGTTTATATTGTTGTGTCAGTGGTTGTTTCTATTGTTGTGTCAGTGGTTGTTTCTATTGTTGTGTCAGTGGTTGTTTCTATTGTGTCAGTGGTTGTTTCTATTGTTGTGTCAGTGGTTGTTTCTATTGTGTCAGTGGTTGTTTCTATTGTGTCAGTGGTTGTTTATATTGTTGTGTCAGTGGTTGTTTCTATTGTGTCAGTGGTTGTTTCTATTGTGTCAGTGGTTGTTTCTATTGTGTCAGTGGTTGTTTCTATTGTTGTGTCAGTGGTTGTTTCTATTGTTGTGTCAGTGGTTGTTTCTATTGTGTCAGTGGTTGTTTCTATTGTTGTGTCAGTGGTTGTTTCTATTGTTGTGTCAGTGGTTGTTTCTATTGTTGTGTCAGTGGTTGTTTCTATTGTGTCAGTGGTTGTTTCTATTGTTGTGTCAGTGGTTGTTTCTATTGTTGTGTCAGTGGTTGTTTCTATTGTGTCAGTGGTTGTTTCTATTGTTGTGTCAGTGGTTGTTTCTATTGTGTCAGTGGTTGTTTATATTGTTGTGTCAGTGGTTGTTTCTATTGTGTCAGTGGTTGTTTATATTGTTGTGTCAGTGGTTGTTTCTATTGTTGTGTCAGTGGTTGTTTCTAGTGTGTCAGTGGTTGTTTCTATTGTGTCAGTGGTTGTTTATATTGTTGTGTCAGTGGTTGTTTCTATTGTGTCAGTGGTTGTTTCTATTGTTGTGTCAGTGGTTGTTTCTATTGTGTCAGTGGTTGTTTATATTGTTGTGTCAGTGGTTGTTTCTAGTGTGTCAGTGGTTGTTTCTATTGTGTCAGTGGTTGTTTATATTGTTGTGTCAGTGGTTGTTTCTATTGTTGTGTCAGTGGTTGTTTCTATTGTGTCAGTGGTTGTTTCTATTGTTGTGTCAGTGGTTGTTTCTATTGTTGTGTCAGTGGTTGTTTCTATTGTGTCAGTGGTTGTTTCTATTGTTGTGTCAGTGGTTGTTTCTATTGTGTCAGTGGTTGTTTCTATTGTTGTGTCAGTGGTTGTTTCTATTGTGTCAGTGGTTGTTTCTATTGTGTCAGTGGTTGTTTCTATTGTGTCAGTGGTTGTTTATATTGTTGTGTCAGTGGTTGTTTATATTGTTGTGTCAGTGGTTGTTTCTATTGTTGTGTCAGTGGTTGTTTCTATTGTTGTGTCAGTGGTTGTTTCTATTGTTGTGTCAGTGGTTGTTTCTATTGTGTCAGTGGTTGTTTCTATTGTTGTGTCAGTGGTTGTTTCTATTGTGTCAGTGGTTGTTTCTATTGTTGTGTCAGTGGTTGTTTATATTGTTGTGTCAGTGGTTGTTTCTATTGTGTCAGTGGTTGTTTCTATTGTTGTGTCAGTGGTTGTTTCTATTGTGTCAGTGGTTGTTTATATTGTTGTGTCAGTGGTTGTTTCTAGTGTGTCAGTGGTTGTTTATATTGTGTCAGTGGTTGTTTCTATTGTGTCAGTGGTTGTTTATATTGTTGTGTCAGTGGTTGTTTCTATTGTGTCAGTGGTTGTTTCTATTGTGTCAGTGGTTGTTTCTATTGTGTCAGTGGTTGTTTCTATTGTGTCAGTGGTTGTTTATATTGTTGTGTCAGTGGTTGTTTCTAGTGTGTCAGTGGTTGTTTCTAGTGTGTCAGTGGTTGTTTCTATTGTTGTGTCAGTGGTTGTTTCTAGTGTGTCAGTGGTTGTTTCTATTGTGTCAGTGGTTGTTTCTATTGTGTCAGTGGTTGTTTCTATTGTGTCAGTGGTTGTTTCTATTGTTGTGTCAGTGGTTGTTTCTATTGTTGTGTCAGTGGTTGTTTCTATTGTGTCAGTGGTTGTTTCTATTGTGTCAGTGGTTGTTTCTATTGTTGTGTCAGTGGTTGTTTATATTGTTGTGTCAGTGGTTGTTTCTATTGTGTCAGTGGTTGTTTCTATTGTGTCAGTGGTTGTTTCTATTGTTGTGTCAGTGGTTGTTTCTATTGTTGTGTCAGTGGTTGTTTCTATTGTTGTGCCAGTGGTTGTTTATATTGTTGTGTCAGTGGTTGTTTCTATTGTTGTGTCAGTGGTTGTTTCTATTGTGTCAGTGGTTGTTTCGATTGTTGTGTCAGTGGTTGTTTCTATTGTTGTGTCAGTGGTTGTTTCTATTGTTGTGTCAGTGGTTGTTTCTATTGTTGTGTCAGTGGTTGTTTCTATTGTGTCAGTGGTTGTTTCTATTGTTGTGTCAGTGGTTGTTTCTATTGTTGTGTCAGTGGTTGTTTCTATTGTGTCAGTGGTTGTTTATATTGTTGTGTCAGTGGTTGTTTCTATTGTGTCAGTGGTTGTTTCTATTGTGTCAGTGGTTGTTTCTATTGTGTCAGTGGTTGTTTCTATTGTGTCAGTGGTTGTTTATATTGTTGTGTCAGTGGTTGTTTCTAGTGTGTCAGTGGTTGTTTCTAGTGTGTCAGTGGTTGTTTCTATTGTTGTGTCAGTGGTTGTTTCTAGTGTGTCAGTGGTTGTTTCTATTGTGTCAGTGGTTGTTTCTATTGTGTCAGTGGTTGTTTCTATTGTGTCAGTGGTTGTTTCTATTGTTGTGTCAGTGGTTGTTTCTATTGTGTCAGTGGTTGTTTCTATTGTGTCAGTGGTTGTTTCTATTGTTGTGTCAGTGGTTGTTTATATTGTTGTGTCAGTGGTTGTTTCTATTGTGTCAGTGGTTGTTTCTATTGTGTCAGTGGTTGTTTCTATTGTTGTGTCAGTGGTTGTTTCTATTGTTGTGTCAGTGGTTGTTTCTATTGTTGTGTCAGTGGTTGTTTATATTGTTGTGTCAGTGGTTGTTTCTATTGTTGTGTCAGTGGTTGTTTCTATTGTGTCAGTGGTTGTTTCTATTGTTGTGTCAGTGGTTGTTTCTATTGTTGTGTCAGTGGTTGTTTCTATTGTTGTGTCAGTGGTTGTTTCTATTGTTGTGTCAGTGGTTGTTTCTATTGTGTCAGTGGTTGTTTCTATTGTTGTGTCAGTGGTTGTTTCTATTGTTGTGTCAGTGGTTGTTTCTATTGTGTCAGTGGTTGTTTCTATTGTTGTGTCAGTGGTTGTTTCTATTGTTGTGTCAGTGGTTGTTTCTATTGTGTCAGTGGTTGTTTCTATTGTTGTGTCAGTGGTTGTTTCTATCGTTGTGTCAGTGGTTGTTTCTATCGTTGTGTCAGTGGTTGTTTCTATCGTTGTGTCAGTGGTTGTTTCTATTGTTGTGTCAGTGGTTGTTTATATTGTTGTGTCAGTGGTTGTTTATATTGTTGTGTCAGTGGTTGTTTCTATTGTGTCAGTGGTTGTTTCTATTGTTGTGTCAGTGGTTGTTTATATTGTTGTGTCAGTGGTTGTTTATATTGTTGTGTCAGTGGTTGTTTCTATTGTGTCAGTGGTTGTTTATATTGTTGTGTCAGTGGTTGTTTCTATTGTGTCAGTGGTTGTTTCTATTGTTGTGTCAGTGGTTGTTTATATTGTGTCAGTGGTTGTTTCTATTGTTGTGTCAGTGGTTGTTTCTATTGTTGTGTCAGTGGTTGTTTCTAGTGTGTCAGTGGTTGTTTCTATTGTTGTGTCAGTGGTTGTTTATATTGTTGTGTCAGTGGTTGTTTATATTGTTGTGTCAGTGGTTGTTTCTATTGTGTCAGTGGTTGTTTCTATTGTGTCAGTGGTTGTTTCTATTGTGTCAGTGGTTGTTTCTATTGTGTCAGTGGTTGTTTCTAGTGTGTCAGTGGTTGTTTCTATTGTGTCAGTGGTTGTTTCTATTGTGTCAGTGGTTGTTTCTATTGTTGTGTCAGTGGTTGTTTCTATTGTTGTGTCAGTGGTTGTTTCTATTGTTGTGTCAGTGGTTGTTTCTATTGTTGTGTCAGTGGTTGTTTCTATTGTGTCAGTGGTTGTTTCTATTGTGTCAGTGGTTGTTTCTATTGTGTCAGTGGTTGTTTATATTGTTGTGTCAGTGGTTGTTTATATTGTGTCAGTGGTTGTTTCTAGTGTGTCAGTGGTTGTTTCTATTGTGTCAGTGGTTGTTTCTATTGTGTCAGTGGTTGTTTCTATTGTGTCAGTGGTTGTTTATATTGTTGTGTCAGTGGTTGTTTATATTGTTGTGTCAGTGGTTGTTTATATTGTGTCAGTGGTTGTTTATATTGTTGTGTCAGTGGTTGTTTATATTGTTGTGTCAGTGGTTGTTTCTATTGTGTCAGTGGTTGTTTCTATTGTTGTGTCAGTGGTTGTTTCTATTGTGTCAGTGGTTGTTTCTATTGTTGTGTCAGTGGTTGTTTCTATTGTGTCAGTGGTTGTTTCTATTGTTGTGTCAGTGGTTGTTTCTATTGTGTCAGTGGTTGTTTCTATTGTGTCAGTGGTTGTTTCTATTGTGTCAGTGGTTGTTTCTAGTGTGTCAGTGGTTGTTTCTATTGTGTCAGTGGTTGTTTCTATTGTGTCAGTGGTTGTTTCTATTGTGTCAGTGGTTGTTTATATTGTTGTGTCAGTGGTTGTTTATATTGTTGTGTCAGTGGTTGTTTCTATTGTGTCAGTGGTTGTTTATATTGTTGTGTCAGTGGTTGTTTATATTGTTGTGTCAGTGGTTGTTTCTATTGTGTCAGTGGTTGTTTATATTGTTGTGTCAGTGGTTGTTTCTATTGTTGTGTCAGTGGTTGTTTCTATTGTGTCAGTGGTTGTTTCTATTGTGTCAGTGGTTGTTTATATTGTTGTGTCAGTGGTTGTTTCTATTGTGTCAGTGGTTGTTTATATTGTTGTGTCAGTGGTTGTTTATATTGTGTCAGTGGTTGTTTATATTGTTGTGTCAGTGGTTGTTTATATTGTGTCAGTGGTTGTTTCTATTGTTGTGTCAGTGGTTGTTTCTATTGTGTCAGTGGTTGTTTCTATTGTTGTGTCAGTGGTTGTTTCTATTGTGTCAGTGGTTGTTTCTATTGTGTCAGTGGTTGTTTCTATTGTGTCAGTGGTTGTTTCTATTGTGTCAGTGGTTGTTTATATTGTTGTGTCAGTGGTTGTTTCTATTGTGTCAGTGGTTGTTTCTAGTGTGTCAGTGGTTGTTTCTATTGTGTCAGTGGTTGTTTCTATTGTGTCAGTGGTTGTTTCTATTGTGTCAGTGGTTGTTTCTATCGTTGTGTCAGTGGTTGTTTCTATCGTTGTGTCAGTGGTTGTTTCTATCGTTGTGTCAGTGGTTGTTTCTATTGTTGTGTCAGTGGTTGTTTCTATTGTTGTGTCAGTGGTTGTTTCTATCGTTGTGTCAGTGGTTGTTTCTATTGTTGTGTCAGTGGTTGTTTCTATTGTGTCAGTGGTTGTTTCTATTGTTGTGTCAGTGGTTGTTTCTATTGTGTCAGTGGTTGTTTCTATTGTTGTGTCAGTGGTTGTTTCTATTGTGTCAGTGGTTGTTTCTATTGTTGTGTCAGTGGTTGTTTCTATTGTGTCAGTGGTTGTTTCTATTGTGTCAGTGGTTGTTTCTATTGTTGTGTCAGTGGTTGTTTCTATTGTTGTGTCAGTGGTTGTTTCTATTGTTGTGTCAGTGGTTGTTTCTATTGTGTCAGTGGTTGTTTCTATTGTTGTGTCAGTGGTTGTTTCTATTGTGTCAGTGGTTGTTTCTATTGTTGTGTCAGTGGTTGTTTCTATTGTTGTGTCAGTGGTTGTTTCTATTGTTGTGTCAGTGGTTGTTTCTATTGTTTCAGTGGTTGTTTCTATTGTTGTGTCAGTGGTTGTTTCTATTGTGTCAGTGGTTGTTTCTATTGTGTCAGTGGTTGTTTATATTGTTGTGTCAGTGGTTGTTTCTATTGTTGTGTCAGTGGTTGTTTCTATTGTGTCAGTGGTTGTTTCTATTGTTGTGTCAGTGGTTGTTTCTATTGTGTCAGTGGTTGTTTCTATTGTTGTGTCAGTGGTTGTTTCTATTGTTGTGTCAGTGGTTGTTTCTATTGTGTCAGTGGTTGTTTCTATTGTGTCAGTGGTTGTTTCTATTGTTGTGTCAGTGGTTGTTTCTATTGTTGTGTCAGTGGTTGTTTATATTGTTGTGTCAGTGGTTGTTTATATTGTTGTGTCAGTGGTTGTTTCTATTGTTGTGTCAGTGGTTGTTTCTATTGTGTCAGTGGTTGTTTCTATTGTGTCAGTGGTTGTTTATATTGTTGTGTCAGTGGTTGTTTCTATTGTTGTGTCAGTGGTTGTTTCTATTGTGTCAGTGGTTGTTTCTATTGTGTCAGTGGTTGTTTCTATTGTTGTGTCAGTGGTTGTTTATATTGTTGTGTCAGTGGTTGTTTATATTGTTGTGTCAGTGGTTGTTTATATTGTTGTGTCAGTGGTTGTTTCTATTGTTGTGTCAGTGGTTGTTTATATTGTGTCAGTGGTTGTTTATATTGTTGTGTCAGTGGTTGTTTCTATTGTTGTGTCAGTGGTTGTTTCTATTGTTGTGTCAGTGGTTGTTTCTATTGTTGTGTCAGTGGTTGTTTCTATTGTTGTGTCAGTGGTTGTTTCTATTGTTGTGTCAGTGGTTGTTTCTATTGTTGTGTCAGTGGTTGTTTCTATTGTTGTGTCAGTGGTTGTTTATATTGTTGTGTCAGTGGTTGTTTCTATTGTTGTGTCAGTGGTTGTTTCTATTGTGTCAGTGGTTGTTTCTATTGTGTCAGTGGTTGTTTCTATTGTGTCAGTGGTTGTTTCTATTGTGTCAGTGGTTGTTTCTATTGTGTCAGTGGTTGTTTCTATTGTTGTGTCAGTGGTTGTTTCTATTGTTGTGTCAGTGGTTGTTTCTATTGTGTC
>NW_027637370.1:0-24494 GCF_951216825.1 Electrona antarctica | reverse complement strand
ATCAGCCCAATATCAGCATCAGCCCAATATCAGCATCAGCCCAATATCAGCATCAGCCCAATATCAGCATCAGCCCAATATCAGCATCAGCCCAATATCAGCATCAGCCCAATATCAGCATCAGCCCAATATCAGCATCAGCCCAATATCAGCATCAGCCCAATATCAGCATCAGCCCAATATCAGCATCAGCCCAATATCAGCATCAGCCCAATATCAGCATCAGCCCAATATCAGCATCAGCCCAATATCAGCATCAGCCCAATATCAGCATCAGCCCAATATCAGCATCAGCCCAATATCAGCATCAGCCCAATATCAGCATCAGCCCAATATCAGCATCAGCCCAATATCAGCATCAGCCCAATATCAGCATCAGCCCAATATCAGCATCAGCCCAATATCAGCATCAGCCCAATATCAGCATCAGCCCAATATCAGCATCAGCCCAATATCAGCATCAGCCCAATATCAGCATCAGCCCAATATCAGCATCAGCCCAATATCAGCATCAGCCCAATATCAGCATCAGCCCAATATCAGCATCAGCCCAATATCAGCATCAGCCCAATATCAGCATCAGCCCAATATCAGCATCAGCCCAATATCAGCATCAGCCCAATATCAGCATCAGCCCAATATCAGCATCAGCCCAATATCAGCATCAGCCCAATATCAGCATCAGCCCAATATCAGCATCAGCCCAATATCAGCATCAGCCCAATATCAGCATCAGCCCAATATCAGCATCAGCCCAATATCAGCATCAGCCCAATATCAGCATCAGCCCAATATCAGCATCAGCCCAATATCAGCATCAGCCCAATATCAGCATCAGCCCAATATCAGCATCAGCCCAATATCAGCATCAGCCCAATATCAGCATCAGCCCAATATCAGCATCAGCCCAATATCAGCATCAGCCCAATATCAGCATCAGCCCAATATCAGCATCAGCCCAATATCAGCATCAGCCCAATATCAGCATCAGCCCAATATCAGCATCAGCCCAATATCAGCATCAGCCCAATATCAGCATCAGCCCAATATCAGCATCAGCCTAGGCAGAAGCAGCCCAATATGCATATCATATCAGCTGATGCTGATATTGGGCTGATGCTGATATTGGGCTGATGCTGATATTGGGCTGATGCTGATATTGGGCTGATGCTGATATTGGGCTGATGCTGATATTGGGCTGATGCTGATATTGGGCTGATGCTGATATTGGGCTGATGCTGATATTGGGCTGATGCTGATATTGGGCTGATGCTGATATTGGGCTGATGCTGATATTGGGCTGATGCTGATATTGGGCTGATGCTGATATTGGGCTGATGCTGATATTGGGCTGATGCTGATATTGGGCTGATGCTGATATTGGGCTGATGCTGATATTGGGCTGATGCTGATATTGGGCTGATGCTGATATTGGGGCTGATGCTGATATTGGGCTGATGCTGATATTGGGCTGATGCTGATATTGGGCTGATGCTGATATTGGGCTGATGCTGATATTGGGCTGATGCTGATATTGGGCTGATGCTGATATTGGGCTGATGCTGATATTGGGCTGATGCTGATATTGGGCTGATGCTGATATTGGGCTGATGCTGATATTGGGCTGATGCTGATATTGGGCTGATGCTGATATTGGGCTGATGCTGATATTGGGCTGATGCTGATATTGGGCTGATGCTGATATTGGGCTGATGCTGATATTGGGCTGATGCTGATATTGGGCTGATGCTGATATTGGGCTGATGCTGATATTGGGCTGATGCTGATATTGGGCTGATGCTGATATTGGGCTGATGCTGATATTGGGCTGATGCTGATATTGGGCTGATGCTGATATTGGGCTGATGCTGATATTGGGCTGATGCTGATATTGGGCTGATGCTGATATTGGGCTGATGCTGATATTGGGCTGATGCTGATATTGGGCTGATGCTGATATTGGGCTGATGCTGATATTGGGCTGATGCTGATATTGGGCTGATGCTGATATTGGGCTGATGCTGATATTGGGCTGATGCTGATATTGGGCTGATGCTGATATTGGGCTGATGCTGATATTGGGCTGATGCTGATATTGGGCTGATGCTGATATTGGGCTGATGCTGATATTGGGCTGATGCTGATATTGGGCTGATGCTGATATTGGGCTGATGCTGATATTGGGCTGATGCTGATATTGGGCTGATGCTGATATTGGGCTGATGCTGATATTGGGCTGATGCTGATATTGGGCTGATGCTGATATTGGGCTGATGCTGATATTGGGCTGATGCTGATATTGGGCTGATGCTGATATTGGGCTGATGCTGATATTGGGCTGATGCTGATATTGGGCTGATGCTGATATTGGGCTGATGCTGATATTGGGCTGATGCTGATATTGGGCTGATGCTGATATTGGGCTGATGCTGATATTGGGCTGATGCTGATATTGGGCTGATGCTGATATTGGGCTGATGCTGATATTGGGCTGATGCTGATATTGGGCTGATGCTGATATTGGGCTGATGCTGATATTGGGCTGATGCTGATATTGGGCTGATGCTGATATTGGGCTGATGCTGATATTGGGCTGATGCTGATATTGGGCTGATGCTGATATTGGGCTGATGCTGATATTGGGCTGATGCTGATATTGGGCTGATGCTGATATTGGGCTGATGCTGATATTGGGCTGATGCTGATATTGGGCTGATGCTGATATTGGGCTGATGCTGATATTGGGCTGATGCTGATATTGGGCTGATGCTGATATTGGGCTGATGCTGATATTGGGCTGATGCTGATATTGGGCTGATATTGATATTGGGCTGATATAGGCCTGCAGAGTGTCTAGTTTTGAAGATACAGACTCTGCTAAGCAAAAGTGAACAGGGCCAAACTGGGCTTATTTCGCTGTGAAAGTGACATTTAGGCACGGACTTGGAAAACCTTGTCTGAACCCCTCCATCCTTCCTGTAGCTGCTCAGACTCTGCTTCTCTGCCCCCAGCCAAGCTTATAGGCCTGCAGAGTGTCTAGTTTTGAAGATACAGACTCTGCTAAGCAAAAGTGAACAGGGCCAAACTGGGCTTATTTCGCTGTGAAAGTGACATTTAGGCACGGAGTTGGAAAACCTTGTCTGAACCCCTCCATCCTTCCTGTAGCTGCTCAGACTCTGCTTCTCTGCCCCCAGCCAAGCTTATAGGCCTGCAGAGTGTCTAGTTTTGAAGATACAGACTCTGCTAAGCAAAAGTGAACAGGGCCAAACTGGGCTTATTTCGCTGTGAAAGTGACATTTAGGCACGGAGTTGGAAAACCTTGTCTGAACCCCTCCATCCTTCCTGTAGCTGCTCAGACTCTGCTTCTCTGCCCCCAGCCAAGCTTATAGGCCTGCAGAGTGTCTAGTTTTGAAGATACAGACTCTGCTAAGCAAAAGTGAACAGGGCCAAACTGGGCTTATTTCGCTGTGAAAGTGACATTTAGGCACGGAGTTGGAAAACCTTGTCTGAACCCCTCCATCCTTCCTGTAGCTGCTCAGACTCTGCTTCTCTGCCCCCAGCCAAGCTTATAGGCCTGCAGAGTGTCTAGTTTTGAAGATACAGACTCTGCTAAGCAAAAGTGAACAGGGCCAAACTGGGCTTATTTCGCTGTGAAAGTGACATTTAGGCACGGAGTTGGAAAACCTTGTCTGAACCCCTCCATCCTTCCTGTAGCTGCTCAGACTCTGCTTCTCTGCCCCCAGCCAAGCTTATAGGCCTGCAGAGTGTCTAGTTTTGAAGATACAGACTCTGCTAAGCAAAAGTGAACAGGGCCAAACTGGGCTTATTTCGCTGTGAAAGTGACATTTAGGCACGGAGTTGGAAAACCTTGTCTGAACCCCTCCATCCTTCCTGTAGCTGCTCAGACTCTGCTTCTCTGCCCCCAGCCAAGCTTATAGGCCTGCAGAGTGTCTAGTTTTGAAGATACAGACTCTGCTAAGCAAAAGTGAACAGGGCCAAACTGGGCTTATTTCGCTGTGAAAGTGACATTTAGGCACGGAGTTGGAAAACCTTGTCTGAACCCCTCCATCCTTCCTGTAGCTGCTCAGACTCTGCTTCTCTGCCCCCAGCCAAGCTTATAGGCCTGCAGAGTGTCTAGTTTTGAAGATACAGACTCTGCTAAGCAAAAGTGAACAGGGCCAAACTGGGCTTATTTCGCTGTGAAAGTGACATTTAGGCACGGAGTTGGAAAACCTTGTCTGAACCCCTCCATCCTTCCTGTAGCTGCTCAGACTCTGCTTCTCTGCCCCCAGCCAAGCTTATAGGCCTGCAGAGTGTCTAGTTTTGAAGATACAGACTCTGCTAAGCAAAAGTGAACAGGGCCAAACTGGGCTTATTTCGCTGTGAAAGTGACATTTAGGCACGGAGTTGGAAAACCTTGTCTGAACCCCTCCATCCTTCCTGTAGCTGCTCAGACTCTGCTTCTCTGCCCCCAGCCAAGCTTATAGGCCTGCAGAGTGTCTAGTTTTGAAGATACAGACTCTGCTAAGCAAAAGTGAACAGGGCCAAACTGGGCTTATTTCGCTGTGAAAGTGACATTTAGGCACGGAGTTGGAAAACCTTGTCTGAACCCCTCCATCCTTCCTGTAGCTGCTCAGACTCTGCTTCTCTGCCCCCAGCCAAGCTTATAGGCCTGCAGAGTGTCTAGTTTTGAAGATACAGACTCTGCTAAGCAAAAGTGAACAGGGCCAAACTGGGCTTATTTCGCTGTGAAAGTGACATTTAGGCACGGAGTTGGAAAACCTTGTCTGAACCCCTCCATCCTTCCTGTAGCTGCTCAGACTCTGCTTCTCTGCCCCCAGCCAAGCTTATAGGCCTGCAGAGTGTCTAGTTTTGAAGATACAGACTCTGCTAAGCAAAAGTGAACAGGGCCAAACTGGGCTTATTTCGCTGTGAAAGTGACATTTAGGCACGGAGTTGGAAAACCTTGTCTGAACCCCTCCATCCTTCCTGTAGCTGCTCAGACTCTGCTTCTCTGCCCCCAGCCAAGCTTATAGGCCTGCAGAGTGTCTAGTTTTGAAGATACAGACTCTGCTAAGCAAAAGTGAACAGGGCCAAACTGGGCTTATTTCGCTGTGAAAGTGACATTTAGGCACGGAGTTGGAAAACCTTGTCTGAACCCCTCCATCCTTCCTGTAGCTGCTCAGACTCTGCTTCTCTGCCCCCAGCCAAGCTTATAGGCCTGCAGAGTGTCTAGTTTTGAAGATACAGACTCTGCTAAGCAAAAGTGAACAGGGCCAAACTGGGCTTATTTCGCTGTGAAAGTGACATTTAGGCACGGAGTTGGAAAACCTTGTCTGAACCCCTCCATCCTTCCTGTAGCTGCTCAGACTCTGCTTCTCTGCCCCCAGCCAAGCTTATAGGCCTGCAGAGTGTCTAGTTTTGAAGATACAGACTCTGCTAAGCAAAAGTGAACAGGGCCAAACTGGGCTTATTTCGCTGTGAAAGTGACATTTAGGCACGGAGTTGGAAAACCTTGTCTGAACCCCTCCATCCTTCCTGTAGCTGCTCAGACTCTGCTTCTCTGCCCCCAGCCAAGCTTATAGGCCTGCAGAGTGTCTAGTTTTGAAGATACAGACTCTGCTAAGCAAAAGTGAACAGGGCCAAACTGGGCTTATTTCGCTGTGAAAGTGACATTTAGGCACGGAGTTGGAAAACCTTGTCTGAACCCCTCCATCCTTCCTGTAGCTGCTCAGACTCTGCTTCTCTGCCCCCAGCCAAGCTTATAGGCCTGCAGAGTGTCTAGTTTTGAAGATACAGACTCTGCTAAGCAAAAGTGAACAGGGCCAAACTGGGCTTATTTCGCTGTGAAAGTGACATTTAGGCACGGAGTTGGAAAACCTTGTCTGAACCCCTCCATCCTTCCTGTAGCTGCTCAGACTCTGCTTCTCTGCCCCCAGCCAAGCTTATAGGCCTGCAGAGTGTCTAGTTTTGAAGATACAGACTCTGCTAAGCAAAAGTGAACAGGGCCAAACTGGGCTTATTTCGCTGTGAAAGTGACATTTAGGCACGGAGTTGGAAAACCTTGTCTGAACCCCTCCATCCTTCCTGTAGCTGCTCAGACTCTGCTTCTCTGCCCCCAGCCAAGCTTATAGGCCTGCAGAGTGTCTAGTTTTGAAGATACAGACTCTGCTAAGCAAAAGTGAACAGGGCCAAACTGGGCTTATTTCGCTGTGAAAGTGACATTTAGGCACGGAGTTGGAAAACCTTGTCTGAACCCCTCCATCCTTCCTGTAGCTGCTCAGACTCTGCTTCTCTGCCCCCAGCCAAGCTTATAGGCCTGCAGAGTGTCTAGTTTTGAAGATACAGACTCTGCTAAGCAAAAGTGAACAGGGCCAAACTGGGCTTATTTCGCTGTGAAAGTGACATTTAGGCACGGAGTTGGAAAACCTTGTCTGAACCCCTCCATCCTTCCTGTAGCTGCTCAGACTCTGCTTCTCTGCCCCCAGCCAAGCTTATAGGCCTGCAGAGTGTCTAGTTTTGAAGATACAGACTCTGCTAAGCAAAAGTGAACAGGGCCAAACTGGGCTTATTTCGCTGTGAAAGTGACATTTAGGCACGGAGTTGGAAAACCTTGTCTGAACCCCTCCATCCTTCCTGTAGCTGCTCAGACTCTGCTTCTCTGCCCCCAGCCAAGCTTATAGGCCTGCAGAGTGTCTAGTTTTGAAGATACAGACTCTGCTAAGCAAAAGTGAACAGGGCCAAACTGGGCTTATTTCGCTGTGAAAGTGACATTTAGGCACGGAGTTGGAAAACCTTGTCTGAACCCCTCCATCCTTCCTGTAGCTGCTCAGACTCTGCTTCTCTGCCCCCAGCCAAGCTTATAGGCCTGCAGAGTGTCTAGTTTTGAAGATACAGACTCTGCTAAGCAAAAGTGAACAGGGCCAAACTGGGCTTATTTCGCTGTGAAAGTGACATTTAGGCACGGAGTTGGAAAACCTTGTCTGAACCCCTCCATCCTTCCTGTAGCTGCTCAGACTCTGCTTCTCTGCCCCCAGCCAAGCTTATAGGCCTGCAGAGTGTCTAGTTTTGAAGATACAGACTCTGCTAAGCAAAAGTGAACAGGGCCAAACTGGGCTTATTTCGCTGTGAAAGTGACATTTAGGCACGGAGTTGGAAAACCTTGTCTGAACCCCTCCATCCTTCCTGTAGCTGCTCAGACTCTGCTTCTCTGCCCCCAGCCAAGCTTATAGGCCTGCAGAGTGTCTAGTTTTGAAGATACAGACTCTGCTAAGCAAAAGTGAACAGGGCCAAACTGGGCTTATTTCGCTGTGAAAGTGACATTTAGGCACGGAGTTGGAAAACCTTGTCTGAACCCCTCCATCCTTCCTGTAGCTGCTCAGACTCTGCTTCTCTGCCCCCAGCCAAGCTTATAGGCCTGCAGAGTGTCTAGTTTTGAAGATACAGACTCTGCTAAGCAAAAGTGAACAGGGCCAAACTGGGCTTATTTCGCTGTGAAATTTCGATGTCACTTTCACAGCGAAATAAGCCCAGTTTGGCCCTGTTCACTTTTGCTTAGCAGAGTCTGTATCTTCAAAACTAGACACTCTGCAGGCCTATAAGCTTGGCTGGGGGCAGAGAAGCAGAGTCTGAGCAGCTACAGGAAGGATGGAGGGGTTCAGACAAGGTTTTCCAACTCCGTGCCTAAATGTCACTTTCACAGCGAAATAAGCCCAGTTTGGCCCTGTTCACTTTTGCTTAGCAGAGTCTGTATCTTCAAAACTAGACACTCTGCAGGCCTATAAGCTTGGCTGGGGGCAGAGAAGCAGAGTCTGAGCAGCTACAGGAAGGATGGAGGGGTTCAGACAAGGTTTTCCAACTCCGTGCCTAAATGTCACTTTCACAGCGAAATAAGCCCAGTTTGGCCCTGTTCACTTTTGCTTAGCAGAGTCTGTATCTTCAAAACTAGACACTCTGCAGGCCTATAAGCTTGGCTGGGGGCAGAGAAGCAGAGTCTGAGCAGCTACAGGAAGGATGGAGGGGTTCAGACAAGGTTTTCCAACTCCGTGCCTAAATGTCACTTTCACAGCGAAATAAGCCCAGTTTGGCCCTGTTCACTTTTGCTTAGCAGAGTCTGTATCTTCAAAACTAGACACTCTGCAGGCCTATAAGCTTGGCTGGGGGCAGAGAAGCAGAGTCTGAGCAGCTACAGGAAGGATGGAGGGGTTCAGACAAGGTTTTCCAACTCCGTGCCTAAATGTCACTTTCACAGCGAAATAAGCCCAGTTTGGCCCTGTTCACTTTTGCTTAGCAGAGTCTGTATCTTCAAAACTAGACACTCTGCAGGCCTATAAGCTTGGCTGGGGGCAGAGAAGCAGAGTCTGAGCAGCTACAGGAAGGATGGAGGGGTTCAGACAAGGTTTTCCAACTCCGTGCCTAAATGTCACTTTCACAGCGAAATAAGCCCAGTTTGGCCCTGTTCACTTTTGCTTAGCAGAGTCTGTATCTTCAAAACTAGACACTCTGCAGGCCTATAAGCTTGGCTGGGGGCAGAGAAGCAGAGTCTGAGCAGCTACAGGAAGGATGGAGGGGTTCAGACAAGGTTTTCCAACTCCGTGCCTAAATGTCACTTTCACAGCGAAATAAGCCCAGTTTGGCCCTGTTCACTTTTGCTTAGCAGAGTCTGTATCTTCAAAACTAGACACTCTGCAGGCCTATAAGCTTGGCTGGGGGCAGAGAAGCAGAGTCTGAGCAGCTACAGGAAGGATGGAGGGGTTCAGACAAGGTTTTCCAACTCCGTGCCTAAATGTCACTTTCACAGCGAAATAAGCCCAGTTTGGCCCTGTTCACTTTTGCTTAGCAGAGTCTGTATCTTCAAAACTAGACACTCTGCAGGCCTATAAGCTTGGCTGGGGGCAGAGAAGCAGAGTCTGAGCAGCTACAGGAAGGATGGAGGGGTTCAGACAAGGTTTTCCAACTCCGTGCCTAAATGTCACTTTCACAGCGAAATAAGCCCAGTTTGGCCCTGTTCACTTTTGCTTAGCAGAGTCTGTATCTTCAAAACTAGACACTCTGCAGGCCTATAAGCTTGGCTGGGGGCAGAGAAGCAGAGTCTGAGCAGCTACAGGAAGGATGGAGGGGTTCAGACAAGGTTTTCCAACTCCGTGCCTAAATGTCACTTTCACAGCGAAATAAGCCCAGTTTGGCCCTGTTCACTTTTGCTTAGCAGAGTCTGTATCTTCAAAACTAGACACTCTGCAGGCCTATAAGCTTGGCTGGGGGCAGAGAAGCAGAGTCTGAGCAGCTACAGGAAGGATGGAGGGGTTCAGACAAGGTTTTCCAACTCCGTGCCTAAATGTCACTTTCACAGCGAAATAAGCCCAGTTTGGCCCTGTTCACTTTTGCTTAGCAGAGTCTGTATCTTCAAAACTAGACACTCTGCAGGCCTATAAGCTTGGCTGGGGGCAGAGAAGCAGAGTCTGAGCAGCTACAGGAAGGATGGAGGGGTTCAGACAAGGTTTTCCAACTCCGTGCCTAAATGTCACTTTCACAGCGAAATAAGCCCAGTTTGGCCCTGTTCACTTTTGCTTAGCAGCATCAGCCCAATATCAGCATCAGCCCAATATCAGCATCAGCCCAATATCAGCATCAGCCCAATATCAGCATCAGCCCAATATCAGCATCAGCCCAATATCAGCATCAGCCCAATATCAGCATCAGCCCAATATCAGCATCAGCCCAATATCAGCATCAGCCCAATATCAGCATCAGCCCAATATCAGCATCAGCCCAATATCAGCATCAGCCCAATATCAGCATCAGCCCAATATCAGCATCAGCCCAATATCAGCATCAGCCCAATATCAGCATCAGCCCAATATCAGCATCAGCCCAATATCAGCATCAGCCCAATATCAGCATCAGCCCAATATCAGCATCAGCCCAATATCAGCATCAGCCCAATATCAGCATCAGCCCAATATCAGCATCAGCCCAATATCAGCATCAGCCCAATATCAGCATCAGCCCAATATCAGCATCAGCCCAATATCAGCATCAGCCCAATATCAGCATCAGCCCAATATCAGCATCAGCCCAATATCAGCATCAGCCCAATATCAGCATCAGCCCAATATCAGCATCAGCCCAATATCAGCATCAGCCCAATATCAGCATCAGCCCAATATCAGCATCAGCCCAATATCAGCATCAGCCCAATATCAGCATCAGCCCAATATCAGCATCAGCCCAATATCAGCATCAGCCCAATATCAGCATCAGCCCAATATCAGCATCAGCCCAATATCAGCATCAGCCCAATATCAGCATCAGCCCAATATCAGCATCAGCCCAATATCAGCATCAGCCCAATATCAGCATCAGCCCAATATCAGCATCAGCCCAATATCAGCATCAGCCCAATATCAGCATCAGCCCAATATCAGCATCAGCCCAATATCAGCATCAGCCCAATATCAGCATCAGCCCAATATCAGCATCAGCCCAATATCAGCATCAGCCCAATATCAGCATCAGCCCAATATCAGCATCAGCCCAATATCAGCATCAGCCCAATATCAGCATCAGCCCAATATCAGCATCAGCCCAATATCAGCATCAGCCCAATATCAGCATCAGCCCAATATCAGCATCAGCCCAATATCAGCATCAGCCCAATATCAGCATCAGCCCAATATCAGCATCAGCCCAATATCAGCATCAGCCCAATATCAGCATCAGCCCAATATCAGCATCAGCCCAATATCAGCATCAGCCCAATATCAGCATCAGCCCAATATCAGCATCAGCCCAATATCAGCATCAGCCCAATATCAGCATCAGCCCAATATCAGCATCAGCCCAATATCAGCATCAGCCCAATATCAGCATCAGCCCAATATCAGCATCAGCCCAATATCAGCATCAGCCCAATATCAGCATCAGCCCAATATCAGCATCAGCCCAATATCAGCATCAGCCCAATATCAGCATCAGCCCAATATCAGCATCAGCCCAATATCAGCATCAGCCCAATATCAGCATCAGCCCAATATCAACATCAGCCCAATATCAGCATCAGCCCAATATCAGCATCAGCCCAATATCAGCATCAGCCCAATATCAGCATCAGCCCAATATCAGCATCAGCCCAATATCAGCATCAGCCCAATATCAGCATCAGCCCAATATCAGCATCAGCCCAATATCAGCATCAGCCCAATATCAGCATCAGCCCAATATCAGCATCAGCCCAATATCAGCATCAGCCCAATATCAGCATCAGCCCTAGACACTCTGCAGGCCTATAAGCTTGGCTGGGGGCAGAGAAGCAGCCCAATATGATATAATATCAGCTGATGCTGATATTGGGCTGATGCTGATATTGGGCTGATGCTGATATTGGGCTGATGCTGATATTGGGCTGATGCTGATATTGGGCTGATGCTGATATTGGGCTGATGCTGATATTGGGCTGATGCTGATATTGGGCTGATGCTGATATTGGGCTGATGCTGATATTGGGCTGATGCTGATATTGGGCTGATGCTGATATTGGGCTGATGCTGATATTGGGCTGATGCTGATATTGGGCTGATGCTGATATTGGGCTGATGCTGATATTGGGCTGATGCTGATATTGGGCTGATGCTGATATTGGGCTGATGCTGATATTGGGCTGATGCTGATATTGGGCTGATGCTGATATTGGGCTGATGCTGATATTGGGCTGATGCTGATATTGGGCTGATGCTGATATTGGGCTGATGCTGATATTGGGCTGATGCTGATATTGGGCTGATGCTGATATTGGGCTGATGCTGATATTGGGCTGATGCTGATATTGGGCTGATGCTGATATTGGGCTGATGCTGATATTGGGCTGATGCTGATATTGGGCTGATGCTGATATTGGGCTGATGCTGATATTGGGCTGATGCTGATATTGGGCTGATGCTGATATTGGGCTGATGCTGATATTGGGCTGATGCTGATATTGGGCTGATGCTGATATTGGGCTGATGCTGATATTGGGCTGATGCTGATATTGGGCTGATGCTGATATTGGGCTGATGCTGATATTGGGCTGATGCTGATATTGGGCTGATGCTGATATTGGGCTGATGCTGATATTGGGCTGATGCTGATATTGGGCTGATGCTGATATTGGGCTGATGCTGATATTGGGCTGATGCTGATATTGGGCTGATGCTGATATTGGGCTGATGCTGATATTGGGCTGATGCTGATATTGGGCTGATGCTGATATTGGGCTGATGCTGATATTGGGCTGATGCTGATATTGGGCTGATGCTGATATTGGGCTGATGCTGATATTGGGCTGATGCTGATATTGGGCTGATGCTGATATTGGGCTGATGCTGATATTGGGCTGATATTGATATTGGGCTGATATTGATATTGGGCTGATATAGGCCTGCAGAGTGTCTAGTTTTGAAGATACAGACTCTGCTAAGCAAAAGTGAACAGGGCCAAACTGGGCTTATTTCGCTGTGAAAGTGAGATTTAGGCACGGACTTGGAAAACCTTGTCTGAACCCCTCCATCCTTCCTGTAGCTGCTCAGACTCTGCTTCTCTGCCCCCAGCCAAGCTTATAGGCCTGCAGAGTGTCTAGTTTTGAAGATACAGACTCTGCTAAGCAAAAGTGAACAGGGCCAAACTGGGCTTATTTCGCTGTGAAAGTGACATTTAGGCACGGAGTTGGAAAACCTTGTCTGAACCCCTCCATCCTTCCTGTAGCTGCTCAGACTCTGCTTCTCTGCCCCCAGCCAAGCTTATAGGCCTGCAGAGTGTCTAGTTTTGAAGATACAGACTCTGCTAAGCAAAAGTGAACAGGGCCAAACTGGGCTTATTTCGCTGTGAAAGTGACATTTAGGCTGTCTGAACCCCTCCATCCTTCCTGTAGCTGCTCAGACTCTGCTTCTCTGCCCCCAGCCAAGCTTATAGGCCTGCAGAGTGTCTAGTTTTGAAGATACAGACTCTGCTAAGCAAAAGTGAACAGGGCCAAACTGGGCTTATTTCGCTGTGAAAGTGACATTTAGGCACGGAGTTGGAAAACCTTGTCTGAACCCCTCCATCCTTCCTGTAGCTGCTCAGACTCTGCTTCTCTGCCCCCAGCCAAGCTTATAGGCCTGCAGAGTGTCTAGTTTTGAAGATACAGACTCTGCTAAGCAAAAGTGAACAGGGCCAAACTGGGCTTATTTCGCTGTGAAAGTGACATTTAGGCACGGAGTTGGAAAACCTTGTCTGAACCCCTCCATCCTTCCTGTAGCTGCTCAGACTCTGCTTCTCTGCCCCCAGCCAAGCTTATAGGCCTGCAGAGTGTCTAGTTTTGAAGATACAGACTCTGCTAAGCAAAAGTGAACAGGGCCAAACTGGGCTTATTTCGCTGTGAAAGTGACATTTAGGCACGGAGTTGGAAAACCTTGTCTGAACCCCTCCATCCTTCCTGTAGCTGCTCAGACTCTGCTTCTCTGCCCCCAGCCAAGCTTATAGGCCTGCAGAGTGTCTAGTTTTGAAGATACAGACTCTGCTAAGCAAAAGTGAACAGGGCCAAACTGGGCTTATTTCGCTGTGAAAGTGACATTTAGGCACGGAGTTGGAAAACCTTGTCTGAACCCCTCCATCCTTCCTGTAGCTGCTCAGACTCTGCTTCTCTGCCCCCAGCCAAGCTTATAGGCCTGCAGAGTGTCTAGTTTTGAAGATACAGACTCTGCTAAGCAAAAGTGAACAGGGCCAAACTGGGCTTATTTCGCTGTGAAAGTGACATTTAGGCACGGAGTTGGAAAACCTTGTCTGAACCCCTCCATCCTTCCTGTAGCTGCTCAGACTCTGCTTCTCTGCCCCCAGCCAAGCTTATAGGCCTGCAGAGTGTCTAGTTTTGAAGATACAGACTCTGCTAAGCAAAAGTGAACAGGGCCAAACTGGGCTTATTTCGCTGTGAAAGTGACATTTAGGCACGGAGTTGGAAAACCTTGTCTGAACCCCTCCATCCTTCCTGTAGCTGCTCAGACTCTGCTTCTCTGCCCCCAGCCAAGCTTATAGGCCTGCAGAGTGTCTAGTTTTGAAGATACAGACTCTGCTAAGCAAAAGTGAACAGGGCCAAACTGGGCTTATTTCGCTGTGAAAGTGACATTTAGGCACGGAGTTGGAAAACCTTGTCTGAACCCCTCCATCCTTCCTGTAGCTGCTCAGACTCTGCTTCTCTGCCCCCAGCCAAGCTTATAGGCCTGCAGAGTGTCTAGTTTTGAAGATACAGACTCTGCTAAGCAAAAGTGAACAGGGCCAAACTGGGCTTATTTCGCTGTGAAAGTGACATTTAGGCACGGAGTTGGAAAACCTTGTCTGAACCCCTCCATCCTTCCTGTAGCTGCTCAGACTCTGCTTCTCTGCCCCCAGCCAAGCTTATAGGCCTGCAGAGTGTCTAGTTTTGAAGATACAGACTCTGCTAAGCAAAAGTGAACAGGGCCAAACTGGGCTTATTTCGCTGTGAAAGTGACATTTAGGCACGGAGTTGGAAAACCTTGTCTGAACCCCTCCATCCTTCCTGTAGCTGCTCAGACTCTGCTTCTCTGCCCCCAGCCAAGCTTATAGGCCTGCAGAGTGTCTAGTTTTGAAGATACAGACTCTGCTAAGCAAAAGTGAACAGGGCCAAACTGGGCTTATTTCGCTGTGAAAGTGACATTTAGGCACGGAGTTGGAAAACCTTGTCTGAACCCCTCCATCCTTCCTGTAGCTGCTCAGACTCTGCTTCTCTGCCCCCAGCCAAGCTTATAGGCCTGCAGAGTGTCTAGTTTTGAAGATACAGACTCTGCTAAGCAAAAGTGAACAGGGCCAAACTGGGCTTATTTCGCTGTGAAAGTGACATTTAGGCACGGAGTTGGAAAACCTTGTCTGAACCCCTCCATCCTTCCTGTAGCTGCTCAGACTCTGCTTCTCTGCCCCCAGCCAAGCTTATAGGCCTGCAGAGTGTCTAGTTTTGAAGATACAGACTCTGCTAAGCAAAAGTGAACAGGGCCAAACTGGGCTTATTTCGCTGTGAAAGTGACATTTAGGCACGGAGTTGGAAAACCTTGTCTGAACCCCTCCATCCTTCCTGTAGCTGCTCAGACTCTGCTTCTCTGCCCCCAGCCAAGCTTATAGGCCTGCAGAGTGTCTAGTTTTGAAGATACAGACTCTGCTAAGCAAAAGTGAACAGGGCCAAACTGGGCTTATTTCGCTGTGAAAGTGACATTTAGGCACGGAGTTGGAAAACCTTGTCTGAACCCCTCCATCCTTCCTGTAGCTGCTCAGACTCTGCTTCTCTGCCCCCAGCCAAGCTTATAGGCCTGCAGAGTGTCTAGTTTTGAAGATACAGACTCTGCTAAGCAAAAGTGAACAGGGCCAAACTGGGCTTATTTCGCTGTGAAAGTGACATCGAAATTTCACAGCGAAATAAGCCCAGTTTGGCCCTGTTCACTTTTGCTTAGCAGAGTCTGTATCTTCAAAACTAGACACTCTGCAGGCCTATAAGCTTGGCTGGGGGCAGAGAAGCAGAGTCTGAGCAGCTACAGGAAGGATGGAGGGGTTCAGACAAGGTTTTCCAACTCCGTGCCTAAATGTCACTTTCACAGCGAAATAAGCCCAGTTTGGGCTGATGCTGATATTGGGCTGATGCTGATATTGGGCTGATGCTGATATTGGAAACCTTGTCTGAACCCCTCCATCCTTCCTGTAGCTGCTCAGACTCTGCTTCTCTGCCCCCAGCCAAGCTTATAGGCCTGCAGAGTGTCTAGTTTTGAAGATACAGACTCTGCTAAGCAAAAGTGAACAGGGCCAAACTGGGCTTATTTCGCTGTGAAAGTGACATTTAGGCACGGAGTTGGAAAACCTTGTCTGAACCCCTCCATCCTTCCTGTAGCTGCTCAGACTCTGCTTCTCTGCCCCCAGCCAAGCTTATAGGCCTGCAGAGTGTCTAGTTTTGAAGATACAGACTCTGCTAAGCAAAAGTGAACAGGGCCAAACTGGGCTTATTTCGCTGTGAAAGTGACATTTAGGCACGGAGTTGGAAAACCTTGTCTGAACCCCTCCATCCTTCCTGTAGCTGCTCAGACTCTGCTTCTCTGCCCCCAGCCAAGCTTATAGGCCTGCAGAGTGTCTAGTTTTGAAGATACAGACTCTGCTAAGCAAAAGTGAACAGGGCCAAACTGGGCTTATTTCGCTGTGAAAGTGACATTTAGGCACGGAGTTGGAAAACCTTGTCTGAACCCCTCCATCCTTCCTGTAGCTGCTCAGACTCTGCTTCTCTGCCCCCAGCCAAGCTTATAGGCCTGCAGAGTGTCTAGTTTTGAAGATACAGACTCTGCTAAGCAAAAGTGAACAGGGCCAAACTGGGCTTATTTCGCTGTGAAAGTGACATTTAGGCACGGAGTTGGAAAACCTTGTCTGAACCCCTCCATCCTTCCTGTAGCTGCTCAGACTCTGCTTCTCTGCCCCCAGCCAAGCTTATAGGCCTGCAGAGTGTCTAGTTTTGAAGATACAGACTCTGCTAAGCAAAAGTGAACAGGGCCAAACTGGGCTTATTTCGCTGTGAAAGTGACATTTAGGCACGGAGTTGGAAAACCTTGTCTGAACCCCTCCATCCTTCCTGTAGCTGCTCAGACTCTGCTTCTCTGCCCCCAGCCAAGCTTATAGGCCTGCAGAGTGTCTAGTTTTGAAGATACAGACTCTGCTAAGCAAAAGTGAACAGGGCCAAACTGGGCTTATTTCGCTGTGAAAGTGACATTTAGGCACGGAGTTGGAAAACCTTGTCTGAACCCCTCCATCCTTCCTGTAGCTGCTCAGACTCTGCTTCTCTGCCCCCAGCCAAGCTTATAGGCCTGCAGAGTGTCTAGTTTTGAAGATACAGACTCTGCTAAGCAAAAGTGAACAGGGCCAAACTGGGCTTATTTCGCTGTGAAAGTGACATTTAGGCACGGAGTTGGAAAACCTTGTCTGAACCCCTCCATCCTTCCTGTAGCTGCTCAGACTCTGCTTCTCTGCCCCCAGCCAAGCTTATAGGCCTGCAGAGTGTCTAGTTTTGAAGATACAGACTCTGCTAAGCAAAAGTGAACAGGGCCAAACTGGGCTTATTTCGCTGTGAAAGTGACATTTAGGCACGGAGTTGGAAAACCTTGTCTGAACCCCTCCATCCTTCCTGTAGCTGCTCAGACTCTGCTTCTCTGCCCCCAGCCAAGCTTATAGGCCTGCAGAGTGTCTAGTTTTGAAGATACAGACTCTGCTAAGCAAAAGTGAACAGGGCCAAACTGGGCTTATTTCGCTGTGAAAGTGACATTTAGGCACGGAGTTGGAAAACCTTGTCTGAACCCCTCCATCCTTCCTGTAGCTGCTCAGACTCTGCTTCTCTGCCCCCAGCCAAGCTTATAGGCCTGCAGAGTGTCTAGTTTTGAAGATACAGACTCTGCTAAGCAAAAGTGAACAGGGCCAAACTGGGCTTATTTCGCTGTGAAAGTGACATTTAGGCACGGAGTTGGAAAACCTTGTCTGAACCCCTCCATCCTTCCTGTAGCTGCTCAGACTCTGCTTCTCTGCCCCCAGCCAAGCTTATAGGCCTGCAGAGTGTCTAGTTTTGAAGATACAGACTCTGCTAAGCAAAAGTGAACAGGGCCAAACTGGGCTTATTTCGCTGTGAAAGTGACATTTAGGCACGGAGTTGGAAAACCTTGTCTGAACCCCTCCATCCTTCCTGTAGCTGCTCAGACTCTGCTTCTCTGCCACCAGCCAAGCTTATAGGCCTGCAGAGTGTCTAGTTTTGAAGATACAGACTCTGCTAAGCAAAAGTGAACAGGGCCAAACTGGGCTTATTTCGCTGTGAAAGTGACATTTAGGCACGGAGTTGGAAAACCTTGTCTGAACCCCTCCATCCTTCCTGTAGCTGCTCAGACTCTGCTTCTCTGCCCCCAGCCAAGCTTATAGGCCTGCAGAGTGTCTAGTTTTGAAGATACAGACTCTGCTAAGCAAAAGTGAACAGGGCCAAACTGGGCTTATTTCGCTGTGAAAGTGACATTTAGGCACGGAGTTGGAAAACCTTGTCTGAACCCCTCCATCCTTCCTGTAGCTGCTCAGACTCTGCTTCTCTGCCCCCAGCCAAGCTTATAGGCCTGCAGAGTGTCTAGTTTTGAAGATACAGACTCTGCTAAGCAAAAGTGAACAGGGCCAAACTGGGCTTATTTCGCTGTGAAAGTGACATTTAGGCACGGAGTTGGAAAACCTTGTCTGAACCCCTCCATCCTTCCTGTAGCTGCTCAGACTCTGCTTCTCTGCCCCCAGCCAAGCTTATAGGCCTGCAGAGTGTCTAGTTTTGAAGATACAGACTCTGCTAAGCAAAAGTGAACAGGGCCAAACTGGGCTTATTTCGCTGTGAAAGTGACATTTAGGCACGGAGTTGGAAAACCTTGTCTGAACCCCTCCATCCTTCCTGTAGCTGCTCAGACTCTGCTTCTCTGCCCCCAGCCAAGCTTATAGGCCTGCAGAGTGTCTAGTTTTGAAGATACAGACTCTGCTAAGCAAAAGTGAACAGGGCCAAACTGGGCTTATTTCGCTGTGAAAGTGACATTTAGGCACGGAGTTGGAAAACCTTGTCTGAACCCCTCCATCCTTCCTGTAGCTGCTCAGACTCTGCTTCTCTGCCCCCAGCCAAGCTTATAGGCCTGCAGAGTGTCTAGTTTTGAAGATACAGACTCTGCTAAGCAAAAGTGAACAGGGCCAAACTGGGCTTATTTCGCTGTGAAAGTGACATTTAGGCACGGAGTTGGAAAACCTTGTCTGAACCCCTCCATCCTTCCTGTAGCTGCTCAGACTCTGCTTCTCTGCCCCCAGCCAAGCTTATAGGCCTGCAGAGTGTCTAGTTTTGAAGATACAGACACTGCTAAGCAAAAGTGAACAGGGCCAAACTGGGCTTATTTCGCTGTGAAAGTGACATTTAGGCACGGAGTTGGAAAACCTTGTCTGAACCCCTCCATCCTTCCTGTAGCTGCTCAGACTCTGCTTCTCTGCCCCCAGCCAAGCTTATAGGCCTGCAGAGTGTCTAGTTTTGAAGATACAGACTCTGCTAAGCAAAAGTGAACAGGGCCAAACTGGGCTTATTTCGCTGTGAAAGTGACATTTAGGCACGGAGTTGGAAAACCTTGTCTGAACCCCTCCATCCTTCCTGTAGCTGCTCAGACTCTGCTTCTCTGCCCCCAGCCAAGCTTATAGGCCTGCAGAGTGTCTAGTTTTGAAGATACAGACTCTGCTAAGCAAAAGTGAACAGGGCCAAACTGGGCTTATTTCGCTGTGAAAGTGACATTTAGGCACGGAGTTGGAAAACCTTGTCTGAACCCCTCCATCCTTCCTGTAGCTGCTCAGACTCTGCTTCTCTGCCCCCAGCCAAGCTTATAGGCCTGCAGAGTGTCTAGTTTTGAAGATACAGACTCTGCTAAGCAAAAGTGAACAGGGCCAAACTGGGCTTATTTCGCTGTGAAAGTGACATTTAGGCACGGAGTTGGAAAACCTTGTCTGAACCCCTCCATCCTTCCTGTAGCTGCTCAGACTCTGCTTCTCTGCCCCCAGCCAAGCTTATAGGCCTGCAGAGTGTCTAGTTTTGAAGATACAGACTCTGCTAAGCAAAAGTGAACAGGGCCAAACTGGGCTTATTTCGCTGTGAAAGTGACATTTAGGCACGGAGTTGGAAAACCTTGTCTGAACCCCTCCATCCTTCCTGTAGCTGCTCAGACTCTGCTTCTCTGCCCCCAGCCAAGCTTATAGGCCTGCAGAGTGTCTAGTTTTGAAGATACAGACTCTGCTAAGCAAAAGTGAACAGGGCCAAACTGGGCTTATTTCGCTGTGAAAGTGACATTTAGGCACGGAGTTGGAAAACCTTGTCTGAACCCCTCCATCCTTCCTGTAGCTGCTCAGACTCTGCTTCTCTGCCCCCAGCCAAGCTTATAGGCCTGCAGAGTGTCTAGTTTTGAAGATACAGACTCTGCTAAGCAAAAGTGAACAGGGCCAAACTGGGCTTATTTCGCTGTGAAAGTGACATTTAGGCACGGAGTTGGAAAACCTTGTCTGAACCCCTCCATCCTTCCTGTAGCTGCTCAGACTCTGCTTCTCTGCCCCCAGCCAAGCTTATAGGCCTGCAGAGTGTCTAGTTTTGAAGATACAGACTCTGCTAAGCAAAAGTGAACAGGGCCAAACTGGGCTTATTTCGCTGTGAAATTTCGATGTCACTTTCACAGCGAAATAAGCCCAGTTTGGCCCTGTTCACTTTTGCTTAGCAGAGTCTGTATCTTCAAAACTAGACACTCTGCAGGCCTATAAGCTTGGCTGGGGGCAGAGAAGCAGAGTCTGAGCAGCTACAGGAAGGATGGAGGGGTTCAGACAAGGTTTTCCAACTCCGTGCCTAAATGTCACTTTCACAGCGAAATAAGCCCAGTTTGGCCCTGTTCACTTTTGCTTAGCAGAGTCTGTATCTTCAAAACTAGACACTCTGCAGGCCTATAAGCTTGGCTGGGGGCAGAGAAGCAGAGTCTGAGCAGCTACAGGAAGGATGGAGGGGTTCAGACAAGGTTTTCCAACTCCGTGCCTAAATGTCACTTTCACAGCGAAATAAGCCCAGTTTGGCCCTGTTCACTTTTGCTTAGCAGAGTCTGTATCTTCAAAACTAGACACTCTGCAGGCCTATAAGCTTGGCTGGGGGCAGAGAAGCAGAGTCTGAGCAGCTACAGGAAGGATGGAGGGGTTCAGACAAGGTTTTCCAACTCCGTGCCTAAATGTCACTTTCACAGCGAAATAAGCCCAGTTTGGCCCTGTTCACTTTTGCTTAGCAGAGTCTGTATCTTCAAAACTAGACACTCTGCAGGCCTATAAGCTTGGCTGGGGGCAGAGAAGCAGAGTCTGAGCAGCTACAGGAAGGATGGAGGGGTTCAGACAAGGTTTTCCAACTCCGTGCCTAAATGTCACTTTCACAGCGAAATAAGCCCAGTTTGGCCCTGTTCACTTTTGCTTAGCAGAGTCTGTATCTTCAAAACTAGACACTCTGCAGGCCTATAAGCTTGGCTGGGGGCAGAGAAGCAGAGTCTGAGCAGCTACAGGAAGGATGGAGGGGTTCAGACAAGGTTTTCCAACTCCGTGCCTAAATGTCACTTTCACAGCGAAATAAGCCCAGTTTGGCCCTGTTCACTTTTGCTTAGCAGAGTCTGTATCTTCAAAACTAGACACTCTGCAGGCCTATAAGCTTGGCTGGGGGCAGAGAAGCAGAGTCTGAGCAGCTACAGGAAGGATGGAGGGGTTCAGACAAGGTTTTCCAACTCCGTGCCTAAATGTCACTTTCACAGCGAAATAAGCCCAGTTTGGCCCTGTTCACTTTTGCTTAGCAGAGTCTGTATCTTCAAAACTAGACACTCTGCAGGCCTATAAGCTTGGCTGGGGGCAGAGAAGCAGAGTCTGAGCAGCTACAGGAAGGATGGAGGGGTTCAGACAAGGTTTTCCAACTCCGTGCCTAAATGTCACTTTCACAGCGAAATAAGCCCAGTTTGGCCCTGTTCACTTTTGCTTAGCAGAGTCTGTATCTTCAAAACTAGACACTCTGCAGGCCTATAAGCTTGGCTGGGGGCAGAGAAGCAGAGTCTGAGCAGCTACAGGAAGGATGGAGGGGTTCAGACAAGGTTTTCCAACTCCGTGCCTAAATGTCACTTTCACAGCGAAATAAGCCCAGTTTGGCCCTGTTCACTTTTGCTTAGCAGAGTCTGTATCTTCAAAACTAGACACTCTGCAGGCCTATAAGCTTGGCTGGGGGCAGAGAAGCAGAGTCTGAGCAGCTACAGGAAGGATGGAGGGGTTCAGACAAGGTTTTCCAACTCCGTGCCTAAATGTCACTTTCACAGCGAAATAAGCCCAGTTTGGCCCTGTTCACTTTTGCTTAGCAGAGTCTGTATCTTCAAAACTAGACACTCTGCAGGCCTATAAGCTTGGCTGGGGGCAGAGAAGCAGAGTCTGAGCAGCTACAGGAAGGATGGAGGGGTTCAGACAAGGTTTTCCAACTCCGTGCCTAAATGTCACTTTCACAGCGAAATAAGCCCAGTTTGGCCCTGTTCACTTTTGCTTAGCAGAGTCTGTATCTTCAAAACTAGACACTCTGCAGGCCTATAAGCTTGGCTGGGGGCAGAGAAGCAGAGTCTGAGCAGCTACAGGAAGGATGGAGGGGTTCAGACAAGGTTTTCCAACTCCGTGCCTAAATGTCACTTTCACAGCGAAATAAGCCCAGTTTGGCCCTGTTCACTTTTGCTTAGCAGAGTCTGTATCTTCAAAACTAGACACTCTGCAGGCCTATAAGCTTGGCTGGGGGCAGAGAAGCAGAGTCTGAGCAGCTACAGGAAGGATGGAGGGGTTCAGACAAGGTTTTCCAACTCCGTGCCTAAATGTCACTTTCACAGCGAAATAAGCCCAGTTTGGCCCTGTTCACTTTTGCTTAGCAGAGTCTGTATCTTCAAAACTAGACACTCTGCAGGCCTATAAGCTTGGCTGGGGGCAGAGAAGCAGAGTCTGAGCAGCTACAGGAAGGATGGAGGGGTTCAGACAAGGTTTTCCAACTCCGTGCCTAAATGTCACTTTCACAGCGAAATAAGCCCAGTTTGGCCCTGTTCACTTTTGCTTAGCAGAGTCTGTATCTTCAAAACTAGACACTCTGCAGGCCTATAAGCTTGGCTGGGGGCAGAGAAGCAGAGTCTGAGCAGCTACAGGAAGGATGGAGGGGTTCAGACAAGGTTTTCCAACTCCGTGCCTAAATGTCACTTTCACAGCGAAATAAGCCCAGTTTGGCCCTGTTCACTTTTGCTTAGCAGAGTCTGTATCTTCAAAACTAGACACTCTGCAGGCCTATAAGCTTGGCTGGGGGCAGAGAAGCAGAGTCTGAGCAGCTACAGGAAGGATGGAGGGGTTCAGACAAGGTTTTCCAACTCCGTGCCTAAATGTCACTTTCACAGCGAAATAAGCCCAGTTTGGCCCTGTTCACTTTTGCTTAGCAGAGTCTGTATCTTCAAAACTAGACACTCTGCAGGCCTATAAGCTTGGCTGGGGGCAGAGAAGCAGAGTCTGAGCAGCTACAGGAAGGATGGAGGGGTTCAGACAAGGTTTTCCAACTCCGTGCCTAAATGTCACTTTCACAGCGAAATAAGCCCAGTTTGGCCCTGTTCACTTTTGCTTAGCAGAGTCTGTATCTTCAAAACTAGACACTCTGCAGGCCTATAAGCTTGGCTGGGGGCAGAGAAGCAGAGTCTGAGCAGCTACAGGAAGGATGGAGGGGTTCAGACAAGGTTTTCCAACTCCGTGCCTAAATGTCACTTTCACAGCGAAATAAGCCCAGTTTGGCCCTGTTCACTTTTGCTTAGCAGAGTCTGTATCTTCAAAACTAGACACTCTGCAGGCCTATAAGCTTGGCTGGGGGCAGAGAAGCAGAGTCTGAGCAGCTACAGGAAGGATGGAGGGGTTCAGACAAGGTTTTCCAACTCCGTGCCTAAATGTCACTTTCACAGCGAAATAAGCCCAGTTTGGCCCTGTTCACTTTTGCTTAGCAGAGTCTGTATCTTCAAAACTAGACACTCTGCAGGCCTATAAGCTTGGCTGGGGGCAGAGAAGCAGAGTCTGAGCAGCTACAGGAAGGATGGAGGGGTTCAGACAAGGTTTTCCAACTCCGTGCCTAAATGTCACTTTCACAGCGAAATAAGCCCAGTTTGGCCCTGTTCACTTTTGCTTAGCAGAGTCTGTATCTTCAAAACTAGACACTCTGCAGGCCTATAAGCTTGGCTGGGGGCAGAGAAGCAGAGTCTGAGCAGCTACAGGAAGGATGGAGGGGTTCAGACAAGGTTTTCCAACTCCGTGCCTAAATGTCACTTTCACAGCGAAATAAGCCCAGTTTGGCCCTGTTCACTTTTGCTTAGCAGAGTCTGTATCTTCAAAACTAGACACTCTGCAGGCCTATAAGCTTGGCTGGGGGCAGAGAAGCAGAGTCTGAGCAGCTACAGGAAGGATGGAGGGGTTCAGACAAGGTTTTCCAACTCCGTGCCTAAATGTCACTTTCACAGCGAAATAAGCCCAGTTTGGCCCTGTTCACTTTTGCTTAGCAGAGTCTGTATCTTCAAAACTAGACACTCTGCAGGCCTATAAGCTTGGCTGGGGGCAGAGAAGCAGAGTCTGAGCAGCTACAGGAAGGATGGAGGGGTTCAGACAAGGTTTTCCAACTCCGTGCCTAAATGTCACTTTCACAGCGAAATAAGCCCAGTTTGGCCCTGTTCACTTTTGCTTAGCAGAGTCTGTATCTTCAAAACTAGACACTCTGCAGGCCTATAAGCTTGGCTGGGGGCAGAGAAGCAGAGTCTGAGCAGCTACAGGAAGGATGGAGGGGTTCAGACAAGGTTTTCCAACTCCGTGCCTAAATGTCACTTTCACAGCGAAATAAGCCCAGTTTGGCCCTGTTCACTTTT
>NW_027637371.1:0-27594 GCF_951216825.1 Electrona antarctica | reverse complement strand
ACCATGTAATTACCTGGTAGTTGTCAGGAAAATTACCAGTTGTTACTAGGTAATTCCCTGACAACTACCATGTAATTACCTGATAGGTATCCAGTAAGAAAGGAGGAACTGTACTGTGAAAGGAAGTGTGCTCTATTTCCATGATATTACCATGTACCTACCTGGTAATTGTAGATTATAATCCTCCCCATTACCCATCAGGGTGTATTTTGAACTTTGAACTTTGAACTTTGAATTTTGAACTGGCAATAACTGTTAATTACCAGGTATTTACTGTATAAATTAACAGGTAAAACCAAGCAAGTTACCGTGTAAGAAAGGTGGAATTGTACTGTGAAAGGAAGCGTGGTTTGTTACAGTGAAAGTGAATACAGTTACCATGTTATTACCTGGTAGTTGTCAGGAAAATACTTGGTAATGACCTAGTACCTACTGGGTAACTTGCCTGGTAGCAGAGTAAATACCTGGTAGTTGTTGAAAATACTTGGTATACCTATAGTACCTACATACCTATAGTACCTGCAACCAGGGTATCGTGCCTGGTTGCAGAGTAAATACTTATAAATACCGGGTAGTTAGCTGGTAATTACATAGTAAAAACGTATAAATACCTGTTAATTGTCAGGAACATACTTGGTAATTACCTGGCAACCAGTCTGTCATTTACCATGGTAAGTTCCATATAATTACCAGGAGATTATACAGTAAATAGTTATACATACTAGGTAATACTTGGTAATTACATATTAATTACTGAGTAATGTATCTGGAAGTTACCATGTAATTACCAGGTACCTAATGGGTAAATACTTATAACTACTAACTGGTTGTTACCAGGTAATACCAGGTACTTACCTATTATTACCAGGTAATTACCTGGTAGTTACCTGGTAATTACCGTACCGTAAAATGAAGGGTTACCGGTAACTCTTCCTTTAACACAGTGGTTCCCAAAGTGGGGTCCGGGGACCCCCAGGGGTCCTTGAGGGAGTTCCAGGGGGTTCCCATAGCTAAATGATAGTTTGGAACCAAAATGGACCCTTATGGGTCTAACCCCGGAGTGTACAAATGTGGTTCCATTTTGTACACTCTCAGAGTTAAATTAACCTTGATTTTACAATATAAATTGGGGTCTCATTAAATCTGTAAATCGGGGTCCGTAGCGTAATGCGTGTGACACTGGGGGTCCATGACATTAATATCTTTCGGAATCACTGCTATAGCCGTAAAAATCCTCTCATCGGGGTCACTGGCATACAATTTCAAATGGGGGTTCGTGGCTTAATAAATGTTGATTTGCGGGTCCTTGACATGAAAAAGTTTGGGAACCACTGCTGTAAGCACCACTGTGCTAAACACGTGGTGTTGTTGTTAGTCGGAAGAAACACAGACGCACCCAGGAGGAAGTGGACTAAGAAAGGGGAGGCCGGGGGCCAAACAGAGTTCCTGTTTTCTACACATAAAAGGAGGTGGTACCCCCCAAAAGAAAGGGGAACGGGTTCCCAGATCACACGACTACAAACCCAGCAGATATTGGCCTATCATGCACTTAACACAGCACGCCGAGTGTGGTAGTGTGCAGTTATAATGAATTGCATTTTTATAGCGCTTTTCCAAGTGCTCAAAGCGCTTTACAGTGGTTCATTCATTCATACATTGGGAGGTGAAGCGGCGAACAGTCGACGCCAGCGTCCTCACTTCCTACATTCACACACCAATGGTGGCGAGTTCACACCGACCGACTCATTGGAGGCAATGTAGGGTTCAGTGTCTTGCCCAAGGACACTTCGACATGTGGACAGGAGGAGCTGGGATTCGAACCGCCGACCCAGGGATCATTGGACGACCTGCTGTACCTCCTGAGCCACAGCCGCCCCACGAGTTCAGTAGTTTCCACAGATGCCACTTTGTGTCCTGGTGCATCGAATAGAACAGGGCGATTGTGGGCGATTGTGGCTCAAGAGGTAGAGCAGGTCGTCCAATGATCCATGGGTCGGCGGTTCGAATCCCGGCTCCTCCTGGCTACATGTCGAAGTGTCCTTGGGCAAGACACTGAACCCCAAATTGCTCCCGATGTGCTGGTTGGTACCTTGCATGGCTTCCGCCGCAATCGGAGTATGAATGTGTGTGTGAATGGGTGAATGTAATGCACAATCTATGTAAAGCGCCTTGGATAAAGGCGCTATATAAATGCACCATTTACCATTTACCAACATTCAGAGCAGCAGAGATGGAGCCTGACACGATGTGTTCAATGCATCAGTCAAGCAGCCGCAGAGATGAGAGGTGGACACCCACAGATAGACGCATGAGGCGCGTGCGAGCACACACACACACACACACACACACACACACACACACACACACACACACACACACACACACACACACACACACACACACACACACACACACACACACACACACACACACACACACACACACACACACACACAGAGAGAATGCAGGCTAGTAAACGCATGAGCATAAATCCAGGGATGCAGCAGATGGTGAGAGAAGTGACACAGATAGCTAAGGTACTGCAGATGGAGTGATGGTCCCACAGAACAGTACCGTACGGTCAGACAGTCCCACAGAACAGTACCGTATACGGCCAGACAGTCACACAGAACAGTACCGTGCGGTCAGACAGTCACACAGAACAGTACCGTACGGTCAGACAGTCACACAGAACAGTACCATACGGTCAGACAGTCCCACAGAACAGTACCGTACGGTCAGACAGTCCCACAGAACAGCACCGTACGGTCAGACAGTCCCACAGAACAGTACCGTACGGTCAGACAGTCACACAGAACAGCACCGTACGGTCAGACAGTCACACAGAACAGTACCGTACGGTCAGACAGTCCCACAGAACAGTACCGTACGGTCAGACAGTCACACAGAACAGTACCGTACGGTCAGACAGTCCCACAGAACAGTACCGTACGGTCAGACAGTCCCACAGAACAGCACCGTACGGTCAGACAGTCCCACAGAACAGTACCGTACGGTCAGACAGTCCCACAGAACAGTACCGTACGGTCAGACAGTCCCACAGAACAGCACCGTACGGTCAGACAGTCCCACAGAACAGCACCGTACGGTCAGACAGTCACACAGAACAGTACCGTACGGTCAGACAGTCCCACAGAACAGTACCGTACGGTCAGACAGTCCCACAGAACAGTACCGTATGGTCAGACAGTCACACAGAACAGTACCGTATGGTCAGACAGTCCCACAGAACAGTACCGTATACGGTCAGACAGTCCCACAGAACAGTACCGTATACGGTCAGACAGTCCCACAGAACAGTACCGTACGGTCAGACAGTCCCACAGAACAGTACCGTACGGTCAGACAGTCACGGACAATCTATCAGATACAAATGGACACAAACATGTCTGAAACACACACGTTGGGTGGAAAATATGCAACATTCGACAAAAAACAGCAAGCTCACTCGTCGTGAGCTTGTAGATCTGCTAGTCAAGGTATAGGGTTAATACATATTATTGTACTGTGTATATGGTCCACTCCAGCCATCATGCCAGTGTTGATTGCGTCGACTAAAACTAAGACGAACAATGTTCGTCGACTACCTTTTTTTTCCACTGAGGAAAACTAAATGGAATCTAAAATGTAGAAAAAAAAATCTAGACTAAAATGTTGGGAAGGGACTAGTGGACAAGAGATCCAGTATAAGTCATTTTACACTTGGTTGCATGCTGAAAATATAGCAGATCTACAAGCTCACAACGCGTCGCAGCGTGACGCGTTGTGAGCTTGTATAGATCGGCTATTTTCAGCAAGTATAAAATCAGCCGTTACGCGTCATCAAGGCCAGCCAAAATACATTTTAGTCGACTAAATCAAAAGTAGATTTAGTCGACTAAAATCGCATGACATTTAGTCGACTAAAACTAGACTAACACTAAAACATTCCAGGTGACTAAAATGTGACTAAAACTAAGTGAAAACTATTCAAGAGACTACGACTAAAACTAAAATAGAAATTTGCTGCCAAAAACAACACTGCATCCCCTCATCATAACACAGTTCTTATACTAACTCTGGGAGAGCCCCACCCCCTGGGATCGAACTGGGCCATCCGGCCACTCTACCGCTGATCCACTGCTGCTACTCTAAAACAAAGTCTGTAACACGCAATGGAAAACTGCTATAACACACACACACACACACACACACACACACACACACACACACACACACACACACACACACACACACACACACACACACACACACACACACACACACACACACACACACACACACACACACACACACACACACACACACACACACACACACACACACACACACACACACACACACACACACACACACACACACACACACACACAGCCATGAGTAATGAGAGCCAGACTGCAGTTCTTTCTATATGGCTGTAGTAAAGTGCTCCCTCTCTTTTTAAGTGCTGCTCTCCACAGAGGCCCTATAAGCAATTAACCAATGGACAACCTGTACAGCTGGGCTTAATTTAATGGGAATTGAAGGAGGAAAAACATATATATTTTTAAAGAAATAGAAATAAAGGAAAGGAGGAAGAAAGGAGGCAGACAGATGGAAATAAATGAAACGATAGCATAAGAGTGATCAGTAGAGCAGGCGATCGATGGGAGATTACCGCTCCTCTCTCTCTCTTCCTCTCATCATCATCTCTCTCTCTGTCTCTATAGTCTATCCCTTCCCATTATCCACTCTCTCTCTCTCTCTCTCTCTCTCTGACTCTCTCCCTTCCCATTCTCCACTCTCTCTCTCTCTCTCTCTGACTCTCTCCCTTCCCATTCTCCACTCTCTCTCTCTCTCTCTCTCTCTCTCTGACTCTCTCCCTTCCCATTCTCCACTCTCTCTCTCTCTCTCTCTCTGACTCTCTCCCTTCCCATTCTCCTCTCTCTCTCTCTCTCTCTCTCTCTCTCTCTCTCTCTCTCTCTCTCTCTCTCTCTCTCTCTCTCTCTCTCTCTCTCTCTCTCTCTCTCTCTCTCTCTCTCTCTCTCTCTCCCTCTCTCCCTTCCCATTCTCCACCCTCTCTCTCTCTCTCTCTCTCTCTCATCATCTCTCTCTGTGTCTCTCTCCCTTCCCATTCTCCACCCTCTCACTCCCTGCCTGTCTTAGATTGGATCAAGGTAATAGATCGTTTCAGAAGCAGCGTGCTGCCATGCGGAACCCAGGGTCGCTCAGGAGGTTTGAGTGTCTGTCTCCTGAGAGTGGAGATTCTCTCTCTCTCTCTCTCTCTCTCTCTCTCTCTCTCTCTCTCTCTCTCACACACACCAACATTCGCCACTGAAACCAATACTAATGACGAATCAATACCAATTTTATTGTCAGCTTCTCTCCACAGGTAACTATTGAAGAGTAGGTGCACAAATCACGCACGCACGCACACACGCACACGCACACGCACACGCACACACTTTCCCCAATCCCTCCTGGACGATCAATATCACCCATGTCATGGCAGTGGGAACTGCAAGTCGTCTCTGATTACCAGTATGTATGGCCCAGTCCATCCAGGCAGCATGGATGCATGACTGAGAAACTGTGTGCGTGCGTGCGTGCGTGCGTGCGTGCGTGCGTGCGTGCGTGCGTGCGTGCGTGCGTGCGTGCGTGCGTGCGTGCGTGCGTGCGTGCGTGCGTGCGTGCGTGCGTGCGTGCGTGCGTGCGTGCGTGCGTGCGTGCGTGCGTCATGGGAGGCAGTGAAGGCAGTGTTCCATTTCATGATTAGCTCCATGGATGTATTGGGAATAATAGTGACACATACTGTAGATCTCAAAAGACCCACATCTAGGGAGAGAAGGAGAGAGAGAGACACACAGAGAGATAGAGAGAGAGACAGAGAGAGATAGAGAGACGGAGAGAGAGAGAGAGAGAGATAGAGACAGAGAGAGAGAGAGAGAGAGAGAGAGAGAGAGAGAGAGAGAGATAGAGGGATGGAGAGAGAGAGAGAGAGAGACAGACAGACAGACAGAGAGAGACAGAGAACTAACGCCCGACTCCATGTTTTTGACAGCTTGGTTGTAAATGATATAAACTAATATTGAACAGTGTGCGGTACCGATCAGAGAAACGTGGCACATTTATCAGTACTAACAAATAATCGTGTGCGTGTGTGTGCGAGTGTGCGTGTGTGCGTGCGTGCATGTGCGCGCGTATGTGTGTGTGGACAATGAGAGCAAGGGGGAAAGCAAACGGTGAGAATGAAGGAGAGAGAGAGAGAGAGAGAGAGAGAGAGAGAGAGAGAGCATAGTGTATAGGAAATCCCTGGGTGATGATTCAGAGATAAGGAGGGATTTACTCTTTCAACAGCAGGAATTACCACCTAATGCTAACCTCATCTCTCTCTCTCTCTCTCCACCTAATGCTAACCTCATCTCTCTCTCTCTCTCTCCACCTAATGCTAACCTCATCTCTCTTCTCTTTGACTCACATTCTCTACACCCTCCTCTCCTCTCTCGCGTCTCTCTTTCCCCCTTTCTCTTTTTTATAAGACTCTGCATGGCTTTTTCTCCGTGTGTCTTTCGCTGGTTGCTCTTTCAAGTTCTCGGCCTCTCTCTGTCTCTCTCTCTCCCTCTCTCTCTCTCTCTGCGCTTGCCTCGATCTTGCCCTCTCACATTTTCTCTCACCCCATTCAACACTCACGCCCACTCAGTCACACCAACACATAGACCGTATTGCTGCAGAGAGAAGTTATTCTTTTGTTAGCCCATAGTTTGACTTTACTGCCTAATCTTTGCATAAAGACTAATGTCTTTATGCAACCCAGTGGGTCCCACACTTTTTCATGTCAAGGACCCCCAAATCAACATTTATTAGGCCGCGGACCCCCATTTAAAATGGTATGCCAGTGACCCTGATGAGAGGATTTTAACGGCTATAGCAGTGATTCCGAAACATATTAATTTCATGGACCCCCAGTGTCACACGCATTACGCTACGGAACCCGATTTACGGATTTAATGGCATTTCTATCTCTGAGACCCCAATTTATATTGTAAAATCAAGGTTAATTTAACTTCCATAGGTTGTTAATGGTATGGTCACATATTATGCCAATTACGAAAATTGCTCAACATATGCAAGTTAGCATCCGGCAGTTTCTACATGCTGGGGACCCATACTCAACATTTCTAACATATAACCTTGGTGTACTCAATAATATGTCCGGGTTCACAATGGGGCTCTATGGGCTGGCTACTAGACTAATAGGTGGTTGTAAAGGTATTAATTAGGGGTGTAACGATATAGTAACTGCATTGAAAAATCGATTTTAATTTCAAGAATCAAAGTATTTTGAAATCAAAACACCAACATTGACTATGTATCGTATCGTATCGTTTTGCAATGCAAATAATCGATTGTATCAATACTATATTTTTGTGTGTGGTATTTAGCAATTTTTAGAAGAAAAAAGAAAAAGAGGGATTTAATTACTTAGTTTAAAATAATGTCAATGTGTTCAACCGGAACTACTTCATATTCACCAAAACAAGACCACAACTCGCATCACGGGACTCTGGGGAATCAATTAATACCTTTGCAACCACTATATTAATATTATATCAAGTATTTCCTACAGCTCCAAAAAGTCGGAAATAACCCCTTAATAATGGAGTCCGCGCGCGCGCGCGCGCACACACACACACACACACACACACACACACACACACACACACACACACACACACACACACACACACACACACACACACACACACACACACACACACACACACACACACACACACACACACACACACACACACACACACACACACACACACACACACGCGCCATATATATTATGGCAGATTAACTTTTGAAATTCTAATTGCCAGTCTATAAATGTCTCCTCTGATTAAGCGACATGTCAGTCCGTCCGGCCATCACACTGGCCTTTGACGAGTGACCATAAAACATAAGATGGCCGATAACACATATTGCAGGGCAGAGAGGTCAGAGTACCGTCTAAAATATGACTATTCAATTCCAAATATTAATTATAATTCTGCAGTTAAAAAAGAAAACCTTGTCACACAATCACTTGTTTTGAGTATAGTCATATTTAAGAGAATCCACAGAATCACACATCATAACCCAGTTGGATGTAAAATGTATACTGATGGCCATTACTGACATATCTCCTTTGAACAAATCATTTTTCTATAGTCTGCATCGAGCATTGCCCATCAACTGACACAGCGCTAACCACGGCACTTGTTAAATGTGACCTCACCGTGTGTGTGCGCGAGTGCAAGAGAGAGAGAGAGAGAGAGAGAGAGAGAGAGAGAGAGAGAGAGAGAGAGAGAGAGAGAGAGAGAGAGACAGAGAGACAGAGAGACAGAGAGACAGAGATAGAGAGGGATAGGGGTGGAAGAGAGACAGATAAGGGTGGCATCGAAACACAATATCACCTCAAGGAATTGATTAAATTAAAGGGGAATGAAACCCTAGGCAGATTTTGTTTTCCAGTTCGGATTAAAAACTATACACAATAAAAAACATTGTATATTGTATATACAGTATAGGCTAGTAAGCAGCACAGCTTCACCTAATCAATAACAACAGGTGTGTTACATTTAGTAACAGGTGTGTTACATTTAAGCTACGCTTAGACGCGCCACACGTGTCAGCCAGCTTCCCTGTTCACCACCAGACCGTAGCAGCTTTAGGCGTGTCCAGAGAGAGCCACGGACGTGCCACTGGTCAGACCGTAGCAGCTTTAGGTGTGTCCAGAGAGAGCCACGGGCGTGCCACTGTTCAGACCGTAGCAGCTTTAGGTGTGTCCAGAGAGAGCCACGGGCGTGCCACTGGTCAGAGCGTAGCAGCTTTAGGTGTGTCCAGAGAGAGCCACGGGCGTGCCACTGGTCAGACCGTAGCAGCTTTAGGTGTGTCCAGAGAGAGCCACGGGCGTGCCACTGGTCAGAGCGTGCGTGTGACATGCTGCATGCATGACATAATGGCCTTGAACTTCGTATATCATCATGACAGTGATGCTCAGTATGTCATAGAGAGGTTGACAGTATCTAACCAGCTTTAGCCACCCCACTCTGGTGCGTGTGAGTGTGTGTGTGTGTGTGTGTGTGTGTGTGTGTGTGTGTGTGTGTGTGTGTGTGTGTGTGTGTGTGTGTGTGTGTGTGTGTGTGTGTGTGGGACTGTCTGACCGTACGGTACTGTTCTGTGGGACCATCACTCCATCTGCAGTACCTTAGCTATAGTGTCACTTCTCTCACCATCTGCTGCATCCCTGAATTTATGATCATGCGTTTACTAGCCTGCATTCTCTGTGTGTGTGTGTGTGTGTGTGTGTGTGTGTGTGTGTGTGTGTGTGTGTGTGTGTGTGTGTGTGTGTGTGTGTGTGTGTGTGTGTGTGTGCCACTTATATGTGTTAAAACATACTATATTGAATCTCGTCCCTCTCTCCCTTGGTCTCCTCTTACCTACTGTCCCTCTCTCCCTTATTTCGGCTCCATAATGATAATCCTCACCTCCCTTCTTCCCACAGCCTTCTCTGAGTCTCTACTCCATCATCAGTGTTGAGGTAACTGCAGGTCCAAGACCTTTACAAGGTTACAAAATAGCCTTGAACAACCTTAACTAAGTTAAATAATAATGGCTATAGGTTCCATATAAGAACAGCAGCCGGTATTTACACGACACACGCAAACACGCACGCACGCACGCACGCACGCACGCACGCACGCACGCACGCACGCACGCACGCACGCACGCACCTGGGGGGTTCAACGAGTACAACAGCACGTGTGTCCGGATGTAATAATGCCGGCTTTACAGCGATAAGCCAAGGGCACTATAAAGATTATACTACAGTGTGTGGTGGTGTTCATCTGAAAGATTCCCCCCCGCTCCCTTCCATACCTATCAATATATAAATCATATCTCCCGTCTTCTCCCGTCTTCTCTCCGCTGACCTATGGCCTCCATCCACGGTCTCCTTCTTCACTCCATCTTTGTGTATTTCCGTCACTCCATCCCTGCCTCCTTCGCTCCACCTGTCCTCCCTCCTCCCTCCTCCTCTGACCCCTCCTCCTCCCGGACCATACAGTGGGTCCCTCTAACAGCTTGCTGCAGTGAACCAGACCATATACAGTGGGTCCCTCTAACAGCTTGCTGCAGTGAACCAGACCATATACAGAGGGTCCCTCTAACAGCTTGCTGCAGTGAACCAGACCATACAGAGGGTCCCTCTAACAGCTTGCTGCAGTGAACCCCTAGGGTAGGTAACCTTTTTTTTTTTTTTTTTTTTTTTTTAACCTTTATTTAACCAGTAAAAAACACATTGAGACTGAAGTCTCTTTTACAAGTGTGAACTGGCCAAGACAAGAGGCAAAACAAGTGACACAGCTCTGCCAGTAACAAAACAATACACAACAACAAAAAACATGACAGACATACAATGCTCATAAATACAGTACCCACAAAACCTCACAAAAAACATGCAGTAATCCTGGTCTCTAAAACTGCCTCCCCCTGGCCAGCCGGGGCGACTGATGGAGGGGAAAGGAACTGGTTGGAATAACGTGTTCCTTCCATGCGCTACGTCCAACCAGGGAAACTCCCCCCTGTCAGGTGTAAAGGAGCAACTTGGACACTCAGGCATGAAGGAAGCATGAGTTCAAGTCCGTTGCTCTCCCCATGTCCCCCATATATGGGGACTAGGTTGGCGGAGGGTGTGTAGAGCCCAGGATCACATTAGATAATTGACACAGGGGTGAAAAATGGGTTACAAAATCGTGGGATAAAAATTATAGCAAAAAAAAAAAAAATGTGTATTGACGTATACGTATATACCTGTGTTAGGAGGCATAGCCAGGGGAGTGCAGGCCTCCGTCTGGCCTGTAGAGGGAGCCGACAGTAACCGCTGGGCCAGGAAGGCAGAGATGGGCTGGACCAACATGGATGTCAGAATAGCACCATCTTCTCTGGAAATACCAACTGCAATGAGAGAGAGAGAGAGAGAGAGAGAGAGAGAGAGAGAGAGAGAGAGAGAGAGAGAGAGAGATGTATTAGTCCCGTCCCTATTGATAGGTTAATGCGGTGTGGTCTGGCCATTCTTATATTATAGCTCAATGTTTGTTTTTTATCCAACAATTTTGTAACCCATTTTTCACCTGGTGCCAATTGCCTAAGCTGTAATCCTGGGCACTACTCTGCCTCTGCCAATCTGGAGAGAGCCCCAAACTGAGCTCTTGCTCGCGCTACGTCCTACTGGGGGTTCCCCAGTAGGACGTAGCAGCGCATGGAAGGAACACGTCATTCCAACCCCGTCTTTTCCCCTACATCAGGCGCCTCAGCTGACCAGGGGGAGGTAGTATTCGTTGGGTTTGACCCATATAGAGTTATAATATATCTATAAGGTGGACTGCCTCACCCCCAGCTATTCATTTAAATTAAACTTGTAATTGTTCAGTGGTGTTTGAAGCTCCCAGAAGAACGCACAGTGTGACGCGTCAAGAAACGGCCCAAACCCCAAACCATGCTGTGCCTTTAGAAGAGCAGGGCAGGACAGCTAGGAACCACAATGCTGCAAGTGACTCGCTGAAGGGTTCAGTCAACTGTAAGATCATTAACCCATTTAGGCCTGACGTCGACATTTTTAAAATGTCTTCAAAATCCTGACAGTTTTCTGAAAAACCTTATGTTTCTGTATCAGTGGTGCTCAATATTTCCCAAAAATTATATGTAATATGCCTCCGCCCCCCCATCTGAAAATATGTTGTTCCAGGGATACCCCCAGAAGCAAAGATTTGAGTTAAAATGTTCACTCTGTAATATATATTCAAAGATTTGAGGTACATTTTCACGGTTTAAAAAAAATAGCAGACCTACAAGTTCATAGGGTGGCACTCGGTGCCGCGCTATGAGCTTGTAGATCTGCTATTTTTCAATAGCTAAAGTATAACATAATGCTTTAAAACACCAAAAGGTGTTCCCGCCCAAAATGGGTTAATTCTATTTGACTTCAAGCTAAAAATCTGTCCCATCTATACTGTACAATTTGAGCCAACAAAATAATAAATTGAATATGGAAATACATATTGAGGAGACACTGATGCACATCCCTGGGGTAAGATATGATGTTGCTCCGAGGTACTGTATATCCTATAGCCTACTACTGTACATAGAAATTACTATTAAAATGCTATGTCAGCTACAAAAAAACAAAATAGTCAGTCTAGCCATGCAAATGTACAATAATATTGCGCATTAATTTTGATATTGTCATTCATGACTTACGCAGAGGCTCAGGATTCATAGCATCTGTTTATATTGTTCATATATTTCCTGTACTTTGGGACAGAAGCATGAAGTGGCGTATCTACAATAAGGCTGTAAAATACTGTAACTTAACATCGCAGACATACTGCTGTACACCAAATACACCAATGACACCAAATAGTTCTAACTTCTGCTTCATATACTATGTGGCTTGGAATTATTCCATCAATAACATCACACCATAGTCACACAGTAGCAGCTGCATGGGGGGGGCTCTGTAGTCACCATGTTAGCTTTAGCTGCTGAGCTAAGCTTCTAAGCTCAGCCGATAGCCTAAACCGCTAAGCAGGACATCACCAGACCAAAACAAACATTGTGGGGACAAACGGCCAACTTTTCCACCACCAAAATATCCCCTGGTTATATATATGCTACTTCAAGTGTCCAACTTTATGATAGCTCACCTGCAACAAGACAGTTAAACACACTTTTTCCAAATTGTTAATAAAGTATTATATCAATCAATCAATCAATCAATCAATCAATCAATCAATCAATCAATCAATCAAATGATGACACTTGGTTATATTAAATAATGACTCATCCAAATCATTGAACTGGCCTGCAGGAGAGCCTCATCTAGGACAAATAAAGTAGTATACATAAAGGTCTGGATAGGAATGTGACCTCTGACAATTGCATCAGGGATGAATGCCATGCATGTTTTGTTCAAGTAAAAAAAACAACTGTACAAAAAACACAGTGGCACAGCTGGCAATGTCTATGTTCGAACTTATATTATGATTACATCAATGTGGGAACCCAGCTGCAACAAAATGAAGAACAAACAATGCAGTTGGGTGCTACAGTTGGATAACATATCATAAACACAGGTATCTGGGCCAAAAAAGTTTGAGACCCCCTGCTGTAAACTATTTCTTGTTTTGTTTTTTTAGTTAAAGTTTGGCCTGTTTTCAAACTTGCTGTGGGCCATAACATGTAAGACAATGAATATTGAATCCTCTGTTATTTACTAGTTAATGAAGTTAATGAATATTGAATCCTCTGCTATGTACTGGTTAAGGACAGAGCAAGTAAGTTCTGGGCAAATATACTGCAGCGCCATCTGGCGTGGCTGCCATAAGCATGTGTTTCCTCTCCTGGTATCTCATTGCTCTGAACGGTTACTATAAACTGACAGATATTGGCCATCCTCCCTGTGACTACTACATTGGAGGGGTTATGTTGGCAGACGGTATATAGGCATTAAGTAGCTTGTTTATTTTGCCGTTGAATGCGTTGATTCCATCTCTCAGTAACTGCCATATTGGCAACAGGATACGTTCCACCTGAGTGCACCACAAGCTACACATTGTTAGTAGCTGTACCAAGAGATACTGTATGTATGCCCCTTCATCCAGGACAAGATGTTCAAAGTGGCGTGCGTGCGTGCGTGCGTGCGTAGGTGAGTGTGTGCGTGCGTGCGTGCGTGTGTGCGTGTGTGCGTTCTGTTCATCTATCAGCATCTTTCCCCTGCCTTCCTGTTCTGTATGTATAGCGTTGCTTTCTTTCTCTTACTGTATACTAGTGTATAGGCTATACTTCTCCATCACCCTCCTCCCACGCTCCCATTTCCCCTCTCTGTCAATTCACTGTTCGTTCCTCTTTGCGGTCTAGCTTGCCTGCCAGACTGAATACAAACAGCAGAGTTGGTTTTCACACAAAGCCACAAGCCGCACCCGAACAAACAGGACGCGTACAGTACGGTATAGGATCGTGGAAATGGCTGCACACAATTCAAACTGTAACCCGTTTCTGGAGTCATTTTTCCACCTCTCCCACTTCATGACCTCCTCGGCCACACCCTCAACCTTCCATCGCTGATGGGGAAACCTGATGTCTACTATACAGCTGACATCAAATGTAGTGGCGGTAAGGACAATGACCAAGAACGAAAGAAAGGAAATACAAAATCTTAAATTGGAAAATGTGCCGGCGCACATGCATACATGCACGCATGCACGCACACATCGACACGTCACTAAACCACATCGATAGTACAAACGTAGAGCCCTATTTTTGTCAGTGGTAAACCCCTTATCCCTAAACTTCTTTTTTACTATTTTGAAAAAACATTTTTGAATAGTTCAAATAGCCGATCTACAAGCTCACAATGTGTCGATGTACATCAGCTATAGTTGAACAATTTTAATATGTTTTTTTTTAAATAGTAAAAAAAAAGGCAAATATGTTTATGGATAAGGGGTTTAAAAAGCCGTCCAACACCCATCATCACTCACTCAGGCCTCCAGCAGGGACTGAGGTGGTGCTGCGTACGTACGTGTGCCAACAGCAATCAGTAGTCCAGGCAGCACTATACCTCCAATGGAGGGGGAGATTATTCATTAAGGAGGTTGGATCTGTCCCCCTTTTCTCTACGCTCTCTCTCTTGATTAGGTTCTCAGACTAAACCCTCCTCTGTTTTATTCAAACGGGAGATAATTATTAGCGAGAGTAATGAGAGAAGGACCTGAATAATACCCTATAGCCCATTAAAGACCACATTCTACTAAATGTCTTCGAAAGTCCTGACAGTGGTTCTCAAACTATTTCATGTCAAGGACCCCGAAGATTATAGGTAATAAAGGGTATGCACATGCTTAAAGTGAATGGCACATCGAGTGGCACATCGAGTGGCAAAGCAACAGGCAAAATGAGTTTAACGTTGTTTAATGCAATCAGATAGGACTTTTCTGTTTGGATGTATGGGCTGGCAAGGCCAGAAAGTAGTTTTTTGCCACTCAGTAGGCGTTCCTGCATAACTTCCGGGTTTGATGATGATGTCACGCGCATACGTTCTATTGGCCACCGACCCCTATCTAAAAATATGTTGTTCAAGGGACACGCCAGAAGCAAGACACGAATTTCCCAACAAGCTGTAGATCTGCTATATTTCAATAGCTAAAGCATAAAATAATGGTTACGGTGACACAGATGCGTTCCAGGTATTAATGGGCTAGCATAGATGGTCTGAGTCGGTGCTAATCTCACTGGCACATAATGTGTTTCAGGTTGTAATAATGTACTGAACTCAACAATATGAACTCCATCCTGTGCACGTGGACACACATCTACACGCAGGCACACAGGAATATGAACTCCATCCTGCACCTGCACGTGGACACACATCTACACGCAGGCACACGGGGATGCATTCCATTTGTGCACAGGTGCACGTATACAAACACGCATGTGTGCATACTGTGTGCACACAGACCCAGTTATGCATGCATGCATGTGATAGTGTAACCCAAGTGGCCATGCAAACGGATGCATATTCACGTGCACGCTAGCGCGCGTGTAGACGCACACACACACACACACACACACACACACACACACACACACACACACACACACACACACACACACACACACACACACACACACACACACACACACACACACACACACACACACACACACACACACACACACACACACACACACACACACACACACACACACACACGGCTGGGCTGATAATTGTCACAAATTACATTTCTGAGCATTACAATATGAGAATTAACAGGAAGTATAGAAAACGTGGCTCTATGTGGAATGATTAACCATTTGTTGCCACGTTCTAATTGAGTCAGGAGGAGCAGTGACTTGTGAGCCCTGGAGAAGAGACTCATTAGAGATCATTAAATATGATAATGTGGTTTCCGTCTCAGTCGCCGTGTGGAACAGAACACGCTTGTGTGTACAGTACCAAACACCAAGCATGGAAACGGTTCAACACAGACAGACTGTGTAGTGAAGATACAAGAGAGAACAGGGAAGACGTGAGGTCTTGACAGTTTTCTGAAATACCTATGTTTCTGTATCAGTGGTGCTCAATATTTCATGTCAAGGACCCCAAAAACTATATGTAATTGGCCACCGACCCCCCATCTGAAAATATGTAGTTCCAGGAATCCCTCATCAGAAGCAAAGATTTGAGTTAAAAACGTTTGCTCTGAAAGAATACATATTCAAAGATTTGCACTACATTTTCACGATTTTTCAAAAATAGCACACCTACAAGTTCGTAGCGCAGCACTCAGTTCCGCGCTATGGGTTTGTAGATCTGCTATTTTGCTTGAAACACCAAAAGGGGTTCCCAGCCGCCCAGAATGGGTTAAAGTCCACAATTAAATAATTCAAGGGGAAAATAAATAAAAATAAAACAAGTGTGCATGTGTGGTCTCAAGAAAGCCCACAAACGCGATGCATTTTTGTTGAAAATCTACATGTATTAATCTCAAAACACTCTCTAATCTGGCCCCTGGCGTCACAATAAACCTGTCAGTAAGCTTTATGTATATGGGTTTTATTCTGATCACTCATTTTGTAGGACTAGGTGTTGCTTTTCTTTTTCTGTTAATATCCCTTTTTTGGAGAGCCAGGCAATGGTGAGTTTAAAAGGGCACAGTATTTATTCTAGTAGCTCTGTTGACACTTATGTACACTGACACTAATAATAATGAATTGCATTTTCATAGCGCTTTTCCCATGTGCTCAAAGCACTTTACAATGGTTCATTCATTCATACATTGGAAGGTGAAGCGGCGAACAGTCGACGCCAGCGTCCTCATTTCCCACATTCACACACCAATGGTGGCGAGCTCACACTGACCAACTCATTGGAGGCAATGTAGGGTTCAGTGTCTTGCCCAAGGACACTTCGACATGTGGACAGGAGGAGGAGCCGGGATTCGAAACGCCAACCCAGGGATCATTGGACGACCTGCTCTACCTCCTGAGCCACAGCCGCCCTAACTACACACCTATCTGTATATCCGTAAGTAAACGCAAAACCAAATTTAACACACAAGTGCGTTCAATAGCCATGCACACAGTACATAGTGTACTGTACACAGTAAAACATGTATGGTTCCATTTGGTTTCATATGTCCACTATCATGAAGTGTCATGAAGTGTGGGTCATGACTGAAAGAATAAGGTTGCGAATACAAGCGGCCGAAATGAGTTTTCTTCGACGGGTGGCTAGAGATAGGGTGAGAAGTTCAGTCACACGAGAGAGACTCGGAGTAGAACCGCTGCTCCTTCGCCTGGAAAGGAGCCAGCTTAGGTGGTTCGGGCATCTGGTTAGGATGCCTCTCGGGCGTCTCCCTAGGGAGGTCCTCGACACACGTCCCACTGGGAGGAGACCCCGGGGCAGACCAAGGCGCAAGTTGGAGGAAACACATCGACTCACTGGCCTTGGAACGTCTCGGAAATCCCCCAGGAGGAAGTCACTGATGTTGCTCTGGAGAGGGAAGTCTGGAGCATTCTGGTGGAGCTGTTGCCCCCGCGACCAGAGTACGGATAAGCGGTTGAAGATGGATGGATGTCCACTATCAGAGTTAAATACAAATTACAATACAGTTTATACAGGCTCTCTCTCTAGGTCGTCCTCAGACGAGCCCTCCATCGTCGCTTCCAGTTCATACCGGTTACATACTGTACAGTACAGTACATCCGGCCAGCTCGTTGGCGCTTTGCACTCCTGCGTCGTTCTCGAGTACATCCACATATGTTAATGTGGGACGTCCTCGTGACCGGTGCCCGTGTGGGACGTCCTCGTGACCGGTGCCCGTGTGGGACGTCCTCGTGACCGGTGCCCGTGTGGGACGTCCTCGTGACCGGTGCCCGTGTGGGACGTCCTCGTGACCGGTGCCCGTATGGGACGTCCTCGTGACCGGTGCCCGTGTGTTGGTTCCCACAGCACTAGTTTGCCGGCTGGCAGCTCTTGGTGTCTTTTGGCAGTGTGTCCTGCTATAGTCTCATTCTCCTGGTGTCTCTTGGCAGTGTGTCCTGCTATAGTCTCATTCTCCTGGTGTCTCTTGGCAGTGTGTCCTGCTATAGTCTCATTCTCCTGGTGTCTCTTGGCAGTGTGTCCTGCTATAGTCTCATTCTCCTGGTGTCTTTAGGCAGTGTGTCCTGCTATAGTCTCATTCTCCTGGTGTCTCTTGGCAGTGTGTCCTGCTATAGTCTCATTCTCCTGGTGTCTTTGGGCAGTGTGTCCTGCTATAGTCTCATTCTCCTGGTGTCTCTTGGCAGTGTGTCCTGCTATAGTCTCATTCTCCTGGTGTCTCTAGGCAGTGTGTCCTGCTATAGTCTCATTCTCCTGGTGTCTTTAGGCAGTGTGTCCTGCTATAGTCTCATTCTCCTGGTGTCTCTTGGCAGTGTGTCCTGCTATAGTCTCATTCTCCTGGTGTCTCTTGGCAGTGTGTCCTGCTATAGTCTCATTCTCCTGGTGTCTCTTGGCAGTGTGTCCTGCTATAGTCTCATTCTCCTGGTGTCTCTAGGCAGTGTGTCCTGCTATAGTCTCATTCTCCTGGTGTCTCTTGGCAGTGTGTCCTGCTAGAGTCTCATTCTCCTGGTGTCTTTAGGCAGTGTGTCCTGCTATAGTCTCATTCTCCTGGTGTCTCTTGGCAGTGTGTCCTGCTATAGTCTCATTCTCCTGGTGTCTTTAGGCAGTGTGTCCTGCTATAGTCTCATTCTCCTGGTGTCTTTAGGCAGTGTGTCCTGCTATAGTCTCATTCTCCTGGTGTCTCTTGGCAGTGTGTCCTGCTATAGTCTCATTCTCCTGGTGTCTCTTGGCAGTGTGTCCTGCTATAGTCTCATTCTCCTGGTGTCTCTTGGCAGTGTGTCCTGCTATAGTCTCATTCTCCTGGTGTCTTTAGGCAGTGTGTCCGGCTATAGTCTCATTCTCCTGGTGTCTCTTGGCAGTGTGTCCTGCTATAGTCTCATTCTCCTGGTGTCTTTAGGCAGTGTGTCCTGCTATAGTCTCATTCTCCTGGTGTCTCTTGGCAGTGTGTCCTGCTATAGTCTCATTCTCCTGGTGTCTCTTGGCAGTGTGTCCTGCTATAGTCTCATTCTCCTGGTGTCTCTTGGCAGTGTGTCCTGCTATAGTCTCATTCTCCTGGTGTCTTTAGGCAGTGTGTCCTGCTATAGTCTCATTCTCCTGGTGTCTCTTGGCAGTGTGTCCTGCTATAGTCTCATTCTCCTGGTGTCTCTTGGCAGTGTGTCCTGCTATAGTCTCATTCTCCTGGTGTCTTTTGGCAGTGTGTCCTGCTATAGTCTCATTCTCCTGGTGTCTTTAGGCAGTGTGTCCTGCTATAGTCTCATTCTCCTGGTGTCTCTTGGCAGTGTGTCCTGCTATAGTCTCATTCTCCTGGTGTCTCTTGGCAGTGTGTCCTGCTATAGTCTCATTCTCCTGGTGTCTCTAGGCAGTGTGTCCTGCTATAGTCTCATTCTCCTGGTGTCTCTTGGCAGTGTGTCCTGCTATAGTCTCATTCTCCTGGTGTCTTTAGGCAGTGTGTCCTGCTATAGTCTCATTCTCCTGGTGTCTTTTGGCAGTGTGTCCTGCTATAGTCTCATTCTCCTGGTGTCTCTAGGCAGTGTGTCCTGCTATAGTCTCATTCTCCTGGTGTCTTTAGGCAGTGTGTCCTGCTATAGTCTCATTCTCCTGGTGTCTCTTGGCAGTGTGTCCTGCTATAGTCTCATTCTCCTGGTGTCTCTTGGCAGTGTGTCCTGCTATAGTCTCATTCTCCTGGTGTCTTTAGGCAGTGTGTCCTGCTATAGTCTCATTATCCTGGTGTCTCTTGGCAGTGTGTCCTGCTATAGTCTCATTCTCCTGGTGTCTCTAGGCAGTGTGTCCTGCTATAGTCTCATTCTCCTGGTGTCTTTAGGCAGTGTGTCCTGCTATAGTCTCATTCTCCTGGTGTCTTTAGGCAGTGTGTCCTGCTATAGTCTCATTCTCCTGGTGTCCTTAGGCAGTGTGTCCTGCTATAGTCTCATTCTCCTGGTGTCTTTTGGCAGTGTGTCCTGCTATAGTCTCATTCTCCTGGTGTCCTTAGGCAGTGTGTCCTGCTATAGTCTCATTCTCCTGGTGTCTCTAGGCAGTGTGTCCTGCTATAGTCTCATTCTCCTGGTGTCTTTAGGCAGTGTGTCCTGCTAGAGTCTCATTCTCCTGGTGTCTCTTGGCAGTGTGTCCTGCTATAGTCTCATTCTCCTGGTGTCTCTTGGCAGTGTGTCCTGCTATAGTCTCATTCTCCTGGTGTCTCTTGGCAGTGTGTCCTGCTATAGTCTCATTCTCCTGGTGTCTCTTGGCAGTGTGTCCTGCTATAGTCTCATTCTCCTGGTGTCTCTAGGCAGTGTGTCCTGCTATAGTCTCATTCTCCTGGTGTCTTTAGGCAGTGTGTCCTGCTAGAGTCTCATTCTCCTGGTGTCTCTTGGCAGTGTGTCCTGCTATAGTCTCATTCTCCTGGTGTCTCTTGGCAGTGTGTCCTGCTATAGTCTCATTCTCCTGGTGTCTCTTGGCAGTGTGTCCTGCTATAGTCTCATTCTCCTGGTGTCTTTTGGCAGTGTGTCCTGCTATAGTCTCATTCTCCTGGTGTCTTTTGGCAGTGTGTCCTGCTATAGTCTCATTCTCCTGGTGTCTCTTGGCAGTGTGTCCTGCTATAGTCTCATTCTCCTGGTGTCTTTAGGCAGTGTGTCCTGCTATAGTCTCATTCTCCTGGTGTCTTTTGGCAGTGTGTCCTGCTATAGTCTCATTCTCCTGGTGTCTCTAGGCAGTGTGTCCTGCTATAGTCTCATTATCCTGGTGTCTTTAGGCAGTGTGTCCTGCTATAGTCTCATTCTCCTGGTGTCTCTTGGCAGTGTGTCCTGCTATAGTCTCATTCTCCTGGTGTCTTTAGGCAGTGTGTCCTGCTATAGTCTCATTCTCCTGGTGTCTCTTGGCAGTGTGTCCTGCTATAGTCTCATTCTCCTGGTGTCTCTTGGCAGTGTGTCCTGCTATAGTCTCATTCTCCTGGTGTCTCTAGGCAGTGTGTCCTGCTATAGTCTCATTCTCCTGGTGTCTTTTGGCAGTGTGTCCTGCTATAGTCTCATTCTCCTGGTGTCTTTTGGCAGTGTGTCCTGCTATAGTCTCATTCTCCTGGTGTCTCTTGGCAGTGTGTCCTGCTATAGTCTCATTCTCCTGGTGTCTCTTGGCAGTGTGTCCTGCTATAGTCTCATTCTCCTGGTGTCTCTTGGCAGTGTGTCCTGCTATAGTCTCATTCTCCTGGTGTCTTTAGGCAGTGTGTCCTGCTATAGTCTCATTCTCCTGGTGTCTCTTGGCAGTGTGTCCTGCTATAGTCTCATTCTCCTGGTGTCTCTAGGCAGTGTGTCCTGCTATAGTCTCATTTTCCTGGTGTCTCTAGGCAGTGTGTCCTGCTATAGTCTCATTCTCCTGGTGTCTCTTGGCAGTGTCCTGCTATAGTCTCATTCTCCTGGTGTCTCTTGGCAGTGTGTCCTGCTATAGTCTCATTCTCCTGGTGTCTCTTGGCAGTGTGTCCTGCTATAGTCTCATTCTCCTGGTGTCTCTTGGCAGTGTGTCCTGCTATAGTCTCATTCTCCTGGTGTCTCTTGGCAGTGTGTCCTGCTATAGTCTCATTCTCCTGGTGTCTCTTGGCAGTGTGTCCTGCTATAGTCTCATTCTCCTGGTGTCTTTAGGCAGTGTGTCCTGCTATAGTCTCATTCTCCTGGTGTCTCTTGGCAGTGTGTCCTGCTATAGTCTCATTCTCCTGGTGTCTCTTGGCAGTGTCTCCTGCTATAGTCTCATTCTCCTGGTGTCTCTTGGCAGTGTGTCCTGCTATAGTCTCATTCTCCTGGTGTCTTTAGGCAGTGTGTCCTGCTATAGTCTCATTCTCCTGGTGTCTCTAGGCAGTGTGTCCTGCTATAGTCTCATTCTCCTGGTGTCTTTAGGCAGTGTGTCCTGCTATAGTCTCATTCTCCTGGTGTCTCTAGGCAGTGTGTCCTGCTATAGTCTCATTCTCCTGGTGTCTCTAGGCAGTGTGTCCTGCTATAGTCTCATTCTCCTGGTGTCTCTAGGCAGTGTGTCCTGCTATAGTCTCATTCTCCTGGTGTCTCTAGGCAGTGTGTCCTGCTATAGTCTCATTCTCCTGGTGTCTCTTGGCAGTGTGTCCTGCTATAGTCTCATTTTCCTGGTGTCTCTTGGCAGTGTGTCCTGCTATAGTCTCATTCTCCTGGTGTCTCTTGGCAGTGTGTCCTGCTATAGTCTCATTCTCCTGGTGTCTCTTGGCAGTGTGTCCTGCTATAGTCTCATTCTCCTGGTGTCTCTTGGCAGTGTGTCCTGCTATAGTCTCATTCTCCTGGTGTCTCTTGGCAGTGTGTCCTGCTATAGTCTCATTCTCCTGGTGTCTCTTGGCAGTGTGTCCTGCTATAGTCTCATTCTCCTGGTGTCTCTTGGCAGTGTGTCCTGCTATAGTCTCATTCTCCTGGTGTCTCTTGGCAGTGTGTCCTGCTATAGTCTCATTCTCCTGGTGTCTCTTGGCAGTGTGTCCTGCTATAGTCTCATTCTCCTGGTGTCTCTTGGCAGTGTGTCCTGCTATAGTCTCATTCTCCTGGTGTCTCTTGGCAGTGTCTCCTGCTATAGTCTCATTCTCCTGGTGTCTCTTGGCAGTGTGTCCTGCTATAGTCTCATTCTCCTGGTGTCTTTAGGCAGTGTGTCCTGCTATAGTCTCATTCTCCTGGTGTCTCTAGGCAGTGTGTCCTGCTATAGTCTCATTCTCCTGGTGTCTTTAGGCAGTGTGTCCTGCTATAGTCTCATTCTCCTGGTGTCTCTAGGCAGTGTGTCCTGCTATAGTCTCATTCTCCTGGTGTCTCTAGGCAGTGTGTCCTGCTATAGTCTCATTCTCCTGGTGTCTCTAGGCAGTGTGTCCTGCTATAGTCTCATTCTCCTGGTGTCTCTAGGCAGTGTGTCCTGCTATAGTCTCATTCTCCTGGTGTCTCTTGGCAGTGTGTCCTGCTATAGTCTCATTCTCCTGGTGTCTCTTGGCAGTGTGTCCTGCTATAGTCTCATTCTCCTGGTGTCTCTTGGCAGTGTGTCCTGCTATAGTCTCATTCTCCTGGTGTCTCTTGGCAGTGTGTCCTGCTATAGTCTCATTCTCCTGGTGTCTCTTGGCAGTGTGTCCTGCTATAGTCTCATTCTCCTGGTGTCTCTTGGCAGTGTGTCCTGCTATAGTCTCATTCTCCTGGTGTCTCTTGGCAGTGTGTCCTGCTATAGTCTCATTCTCCTGGTGTCTCTTGGCAGTGTGTCCTGCTATAGTCTCATTCTCCTGGTGTCTCTTGGCAGTGTGTCCTGCTATAGTCTCATTCTCCTGGTGTCTCTTGGCAGTGTGTCCTGCTATAGTCTCATTCTCCTGGTGTCTCTTGGCAGTGTGTCCTGCTATAGTCTCATTCTCCTGGTGTCTCTTGGCAGTGTGTCCTGCTATAGTCTCATTCTCCTGGTGTCTCTTGGCAGTGTGTCCTGCTATAGTCTCATTCTCCTGGTGTCTTTGGGCAGTGTGTCCTGCTATAGTCTCATTCTCCTGGTGTCTTTAGGCAGTGTGTCCTGCTATAGTCTCATTCTCCTGGTGTCTTTAGGCAGTGTGTCCTGCTATAGTCTCATTCTCCTGGTGTCTCTTGGCAGTGTGTCCTGCTATAGTCTCATTCTCCTGGTGTCTTTAGGCAGTGTGTCCTGCTATAGTCTCATTCTCCTGGTGTCTCTTGGCAGTGTGTCCTGCTATAGTCTCATTCTCCTGGTGTCTCTTGGCAGTGTGTCCTGCTATAGTCTCATTCTCCTGGTGTCTCTTGGCAGTGTGTCCTGCTATAGTCTCATTCTCCTGGTGTCTCTTGGCAGTGTGTCCTGCTATAGTCTCATTCTCCTGGTGTCTCTTGGCAGTGTGTCCTGCTATAGTCTCATTCTCCTGGTGTCTCTTGGCAGTGTGTCCTGCTATAGTCTCATTCTCCTGGTGTCTCTTGGCAGTGTGTCCTGCTATAGTCTCATTCTCCTGGTGTCTCTTGGCAGTGTGTCCTGCTATAGTCTCATTCTCCTGGTGTCTCTTGGCAGTGTGTCCTGCTATAGTCTCATTCTCCTGGTGTCTCTTGGCAGTGTGTCCTGCTATAGTCTCATTCTCCTGGTGTCTCTTGGCAGTGTGTCCTGCTATAGTCTCATTCTCCTGGTGTCTCTTGGCAGTGTGTCCTGCTATAGTCTCATTCTCCTGGTGTCTCTTGGCAGTGTGTCCTGCTATAGTCTCATTCTCCTGGTGTCTCTTGGCAGTGTGTCCTGCTATAGTCTCATTCTCCTGGTGTCTCTTGGCAGTGTGTCCTGCTATAGTCTCATTCTCCTGGTGTCTCTTGGCAGTGTGTCCTGCTATAGTCTCATTCTCCTGGTGTCTCTTGGCAGTGTGTCCTGCTATAGTCTCATTCTCCTGGTGTCTTTAGGCAGTGTGTCCTGCTATAGTCTCATTCTCCTGGTGTCTCTAGGCAGTGTGTCCTGCTATAGTCTCATTCTCCTGGTGTCTCTTGGCAGTGTGTCCTGCTATAGTCTCATTCTCCTGGTGTCTCTTGGCAGTGTGTCCTGCTATAGTCTCATTCTCCTGGTGTCTCTTGGCAGTGTGTCCTGCTATAGTCTCATTCTCCTGGTGTCTCTTGGCAGTGTGTCCTGCTATAGTCTCATTCTCCTGGTGTCTCTTGGCAGTGTGTCCTGCTATAGTCTCATTCTCCTGGTGTCTCTTGGCAGTGTGTCCTGCTATAGTCTCATTCTCCTGGTGTCTCTTGGCAGTGTGTCCTGCTATAGTCTCATTCTCCTGGTGTCTCTTGGCAGTGTGTCCTGCTATAGTCTCATTCTCCTGGTGTCTCTTGGCAGTGTGTCCTGCTATAGTCTCATTCTCCTGGTGTCTCTTGGCAGTGTGTCCTGCTATAGTCTCATTCTCCTGGTGTCTCTAGGCAGTGTGTCCTGCTATAGTCTCATTCTCCTGGTGTCTTTAGGCAGTGTGTCCTGCTATAGTCTCATTCTCCTGGTGTCTCTAGGCAGTGTGTCCTGCTATAGTCTCATTCTCCTGGTGTCTCTTGGCAGTGTGTCCTGCTATAGTCTCATTCTCCTGGTGTCTCTTGGCAGTGTGTCCTGCTATAGTCTCATTCTCCTGGTGTCTCTTGGCAGTGTGTCCTGCTATAGTCTCATTCTCCTGGTGTCTCTTGGCAGTGTGTCCTGCTATAGTCTCATTCTCCTGGTGTCTCTTGGCAGTGTGTCCTGCTATAGTCTCATTCTCCTGGTGTCTCTTGGCAGTGTGTCCTGCTATAGTCTCATTCTCCCGGCTCCCTCTTGGCATTCCATCATACAGATTCCTGTTGGTCACATATGTGTACTCTTGCTGATGTCAAGTACTGCACGCAGCATTCCTTCTAGAGACTTCTGCAGGGTTGGCTTCAGTGTCCAGCATTCACTACCGTATATAGAACAGTCATATAGACTCCCACATGTGCACACAGTCACAATGTCACACGTGTGTGTGGCTGTGTGCACGTACGCACGCATGCACACAGCCACACACACACATGCACGTACGCACCTGCATCCAATCTGCTGGGCAGCATTGATAAATGGCTCAGTTGAGACATATAGAGTAACTTTCCTTATTGGACACAGAGACGTGGACAGCATCGGAGATCTACAGGAGCCGTTTCAGCTTCATCTTCCAGACAGAGGTAGAGGGCAATTTGTTCCAATTTGCTTCGTCCCAGACAGTTGTGATTATGGACTTGTAGCGAGTTTAACCCGTTTAGACCCGACGACGATTCTACGAATGTCTTCTAAATCATGACAGTTTTCTGAAAAACCCCATGTTTCTATGTGTCAGTGGTTGGGCAAGGACCCCCAAAAATATACGTAATTGGCCACCGACCCCCATCGGAAAACATGTTGTTCCAGGAACCCCTCAGAAGCAAAGATTTGAGTTAAAAATGTTCGCTCTGAAAGGATATATATTCAAAGATTTGAGGCACATTTTCACGATTTTTTAAAAATAGCAGACCTACAAGTTCATAGCGCGGCACTCGGTGCCGCGCTATGAACTTGTAGATCTGCTATTTTTCAATAGCTAAAGTATAACATAATGCTTAGTTAAAACACCAAAAGGGGTTCCCGCCCAAAATGGGTTAAGGATCCCTCAGACATGTTTAAATTGATCTACAAACCATTGATTCCCAAGACATAATATTTGATTATCTCCTACCAGTACGACCGTTAGTCAAAATCAGACCCGGCAATGCATTGTCTGCCCCTGCAGGAGTCTGTTTTATGCCCCTCTTTGCATTATAAATCTTAGATTTTTCTACCAGTGATATATATATATTTCTGTGAAAATGACTGTGCTGATTTAATTTACCCCCGTCCTGAGCAATCATCCTCTGGACATGACAAGTAGCATCGCCCATCCTGGAGGTCACGTCAGGCCACAAAGTGTGTGGCAGGGGGGGGGGGGGGGGGGGGGGGGGGAGAAAAGAAGAGGAGAGGAGAGGAGAGGAGAGGAGAGGAGAGGAGAGGAGAGGAGAGGAGAGGAGAGGAGAGGAGAGGAGAGGAGAGGAGAGGAGAGGAGAGGAGAGAAGAGAAGAGAAGAGAAGAGAAGAGAAGAGAAGAGAAGAGAAGAGAAGAGAAGAGAAGAGAAGAGAATACTTAGACATTGCTGAATCAAGTTTATGTTGACATGAAAATCCACAGACATTTATAAAGTCTCCAACATTGTGACATACAGTACAGTACAGGGCACATTTCTCTTTTCATTAGCTGGACTTTAAGAAGTATTTCCTGAGTCCCCCAAACAGTGGGGTTCATTGTATCTATTCCAAATCTCTCTCCAGGATCTTAGTTCCCCTCTCTTTGATCCATACTTTTAGTTTTTCTCAACTTTGTGCGTATAATCCATACGCTGCCCTGAGCGCCGAGGACAAGCGCAGCAACCCTTGAAAAATCTCTCGTCGTTTCTTTGAACGACTCCTTCCAGTCGATACCTCGCTCTGCTTGGTGAGGCAGAGTGTCAACAGAGCCTCACCTTCTGGAGAAGATTAACCCGTTTCCACCTGAGGACCATTCTACTGCTTGGTGTAGCAGAGTGTCAACAGAGCCTCACCTTCTGGAGAAGATTAACCCGTTTCCACCTGAGGACCATTCTACACATTTCTGAAAAACCTATGTTTCTACAGTATGTCAGTGGTGCTGAACCTTTTTCATGTCAAGGACCCCCAGAATTATCTGTATTTGGCTGCCGACCCCCAACTGAAAATATGTTGTTCCAGGGACCCCCCTGAAGCAAAGATTTGAGTTAAAAACATTCGCTCTGAAAGAATATATATTCAAAGATTCAAAAATAGCAGACCTACAAGCTCGTAGCGCGCCACTCGGTGCCGCGCTATGCGCTTGTAGATCTGCTATTT